>NC_090787.1:15095000-15395000 GCF_040054535.1 Antennarius striatus
AGACTACCAACATTGGCTCAAACATCAGAAATACACAAAAACAATACAAGAAAAGCATCAAAGAAGATAGATAGATAGATAGATTGATAGATAGATAGATAGATAGATAGATAGATAGATAGATAGATAGATAGATAGATAGATAGATAGATAGATAGATAGATAGATAGATAGATAGATAGATAGATAGATAGATAGATAGATAGATAGAATTTATAATATCTATATGCTACATGCATCAATATTTAATTGTCATCATGAAAAGAAGTCAAAGATTGCAGAGATGTTTCATGCATTACACAGGGTGGGATATAAACTTTGCTCCAAAAGTGAAATTACAGATGTCATCCTTTACTTCTCTGTTTTTCTACCAAGGCATTACAGACAAGTCCTTACTGGAAACCAGGCGGGTGTGTGTCGCTATGGCAGGAGGCTAGAGTGCTGCTATGGCTGGAAGAAAAACAGTAAAGGGCAGTGTGAGGGTAAGGTTGATTCAAAGACTGCTTTATGATATCTATAAAAAATAAATTACAGTGGAAGTCTGCTATATAATACACAATGCCCTAACTGTTATTCCTTTCATGAAAGGTATTTTTCTAACCCCAAAAATGTGGAAGAAATTATTTCAAATTGAATAGCCAGTATAATAGAGATGCGTGGTTACTCTATAATCCGTCATTATCAAGCCTCTGACATTCTGGTGGTATTTTCTCAATGCTAAATGTTTTACCAGCTCAATGTGAGCACGGCTGCAGGCATGGAGAATGTGTTGGCCCCAACAAATGCAAGTGTTTCCCAGGATACACCGGAAAAACATGTAATCAAGGTAGGAATTATGGATTCGATGAAGTAGGTCTGGAAAACGTAGGTCAACGTGTGTACAGTTAGTGTCTTTTCTAGCTTATATCCCAGCTAAATGTATCTATGTTTTACGTCATGCTTATTTTTCCAATTGCAGGTGAATGTTTTAGAGAAGAAGCTGTTTGAAACATGTGATCCATATCTTGTTCTAGATCTGAATGAGTGTGGCCTTAAACCTCGCCCCTGTGAGCATCGCTGCATGAACAGCTATGGAAGTTATAAGTGCTACTGTCTCAATGGCTACACTTTAATGCCTGATGGATCTTGCGCCAGTGAGTAAGGCTGTACTTACATCCACACAACACAAAGTACAAACATTTTTAATAGAATTACAGACTCAAATGTGGGGGGTTTTTTGTGTTTGCCTCAATGTGTGTAGATTCCAGAACTTGTTCTCTTGCTCACTGTCAATATGGCTGTGAGGATGTTCAGGGCGAGATTCGTTGCCTCTGCCCATCTGTGGGGCTGCAGCTTGGCCAAGATGAGAGGACTTGTGTAGGTGAGCAACCACATTATAGTAGAGCAATAGTATATTATGAACAACTTGGTTTGTCCTTAAGCATTAAGTGTGACAAAGAAAAATCTTTTTGAAAATGAAACATGATTGGAGATGGATCTGATCAAGAGATCAGGAGAATGAAAGATAAGATCTTTTAGGTCTTTATTAGGTCTCTATATAACACTTAATGGGTGACATTATTATTATCTTGCAACTTAATTATGCACATTTCCTCTTTTGTTAAGCAGCTCATTGCATTCAGAACAGCCCCAGTCACTCGTTTACCATACTCAGTGAGAGCAATGCTTCCTGCCTGGCAAGGCTGTCCATCAAATACACATTAGCAGTGATGGCTAATGGGAAGGCAGTGAGTGATCATAATTACCTGGATGGTGAAGTGAACTCAGTGAAAGAAAGACAGCAAAGCTTCCAATCTGCAAAGAGCAAACTGTGAAAACACTTTTGAAATGACAGAAAGCACATGGTTGTCATCACCTGAGACAACTAAAAAAATCAGCAGATATTGTCAAGGAAAAGTAATTGTCCAAATATTCCAAAAACTAAATAAATAGTAGACTGAGGAACATAATATTGCATGATGTGGAATGTAGATTAAAGTCAAATAAAAAATGTTTTCATGACCCTTTCAGGTCAGTTTTTTTTAAAAATCATATTGTTATCTAAACGAACAGTTGTCAAATTGATTTGTTTTTTCAAAATCTGATCTAGTAATTCTTTTACTGGTAAGACCACATGGTTAACAATTAACTTTTTTAAAAAAAAAAGGCTATATGTGTTGCTGATGAGGCAAGAGCCATAGAATACAACTGGATTGAGACTTCAGAGGTCCTACGAGAGGAGATTGATGAAATTTCTTGATAGGAAGATAGGATTAATGTTAAGTGAGGCCAAGAACAAAAGCCAAACCTTCCAAACAAACTAACTGCATTAAACAGGTTAAAGGTTGGCATTCAGTATCAACAAATCTCCCCTTACTCGACAGTTTTACAGGCAACACCTTATTTTGTGGAGGCAAATAACACTCTGCCCTCTGTTTCCTGTTGACTTAAAAGGAACTAAAGCTTTCAACTGAGGTGCAGCTTTCATTCTTTTTGCGACACTGAGATACATTTCTGCACTACATACAACTGTGTTTGCTGGTATTTTTCTTTGTATTAATGATCCAAGCTAATAAATAAAAAAAATAAAAAGACTTTGACTTTCCTTTTCTTTCAGATATTGATGAATGTGTAGCTGGGAAGAACCTTTGCCCGTACAACAGACAATGTGTGAACACCTTTGGCAGTTTCTACTGCAAGTGTCAGGAGGGATACGATCTGAAATATGTTGACGGCAAATATGACTGTGTAGGTAGGTATTCAAGGTTATTAGTAGGGAATGTTTACATTCTATTCCAATCTAAAGGTACAATTAGGTGTCTTTAACTTCCAGACCATGATGAGTGTGCAACTGGAACACACAAGTGCAGCCACCATGCTGACTGCCTGAATACTCGAGGAGCCTACAAGTGCAGGTGCAAGTCTGGCTTCAGAGGCAATGGATTTGAATGTTCTGGTGAGATCCAAGAATTGCTACCCCAAATTATGAATTCATTCACTTTAGGAAATTTAGTAATAAATATGACAAATAACATCAATCCAAATAAATGTGAAACAGACGTTTCCCAGGTGAGAGGAGCCTCTTAAATAATTTCCTGCTTCCTGGCTTGAGTCATCTGTGCAGATGTCAGCAAGAAAACCACAACCTGAAAAAACACCTGTATAAATATAATGTTGAGGCATAGCCAGTCGTCTCTAGAATAAGAAAGACGAGTTGTGTTGTCCCTGATAACAGGTGACGCCTCATGTAGCCAAATGGCATAAAGAAAATTAGCCAGAGTTTTCAGCGTCAATGAAGATGCCTTTAATTTTCTTTTTTGTAGTCAAGCCTTTTTATCTGAGGTCATGGAATGGTGACAAGGGCAGTGCAGATGATTTCATCAATGGTGAGATAGCGTGGAATCTGAGGCCGTGCTTTCACTGTTAACTCCCTGCCATGCAACCCACTCACCACCTCCTCCTGCCTACTTCCAGCAGCACCCCCTCAAACGTCTTCCCTATCTCGTGGCTGAAAATGTTGTATGTCCACAGCACACGCAGCTTGATTTGAGAACCAGAACCCTCTGCATGGCCCCTCCTTTACATATGTACGTGATACTCTCATGCAATCATTGTTGCTGTTATGCTTCAGTTGCATGAAGTAGAACACACACAGCAGCAGCTGAATACGTGACGACAACTGCAACAAAGGCAGCCTGGTAAAATAATTTATCTCCCACCCATTATTGCCTTTCCACATGTCTGATGAGGTTCCTCTTCCTGCCTGCAGCCATTCCAGACTCTCAGGTGAGGTCTGAGATTCTGGGAGGTCATCTGGACAACGAGGACATCAGAAATATTATCCCTGATTCAGTCGCGACGCCTCTCCCTGGGGTCCGACAGCAGCCTTTTGATTATGATAGAGAGGTGTACATTGGCAGCAAGACTGAAGACAGACAGGAAGAGGAATTTCCTGATGATGAAGAAGAAGAGGAAGAGCAAGAGGAAGACAACCAGCTCAATCCAAGAGGAGATGTTTTCAGTAAGTGTTCTTTCATTCAACTCCCTTGCAGGAATTCTAATTCTGGCAATGAGGCCCACAACGTACAAACCATAGATTGAAAAACAGATGGACAAAGAGCATATGTTAGTACATCTACTGTGATTTGTCTGTAGGCAGTTGAATTATGTTTGAATCAGCAGGTCAGTCTAAGACCTTCATCTGAGAGAGGAAAAGGAAATGTTTCACCATGTCCTGGTAAAGCTCAGGTTCTTCTTAGATTTAAATCATTCTTGTTAATAGACAACATGATAAGATCCGTTTAATTTATTTAGTCAAAGGAATCCAAGTCATGTTTATTATTTCCACTAAGAATATGAGGCATTGTTACTTTCACGATCTTCTTATTGCATTGGTACAATTATGGTTGAAGATTTCACGCGAGCAGATCATTGACGAAATAAAACAAAATAAATCAAGATTAGTTACTCTTGATTATAAGACATTGTGGTCTGCAGTAAAATGTAGTTAGTGTGGTCATATAGTGGTATGCACCTCAGAGAGAAGCCCCATAAATGAAGTTCACACATCATTGCTAATCTTCATGTTTATGGAAACAAACAGTTCTCCATAAGGAGCAAGAGGAGACAGGTCCTGAGACATCCCTCACCTCCGGGAAGGAATCTTAGTCTGATGGCATGTGAGAGCAAAGTGATACAACGCATCCTGGGCTGGCTTCCCATCCCCTGGGAGGAGGTTTAAGGAGGGAGGTAACGGAGCCTCCAAGCCCTTTATTATGTTTTCTCTATAACAGCTGTTGTGCAAACAGACTTGACTCGTAGTGGGATAGTCTGTCATCAGCCCACTGGACCCCTGTGACACTAACCCACCCTGGACGAACAGGTCCATTAACCCCAGCTGTCACTTGGGTGCTGCAAGAGCTTTAAAATACTGGGAGGTTGCTTCCTGAAGCTGTAGATCTGAAGACATGAGTGACAGCAGGACAAGTCTACACCTGTTTGGTTGAAATCTTCTCTCTGGCTTCTGCTTTCATTGTGGAAAATGTCTTTGCTATATAATTTTGAAATGTTTAATAAGATCACATACATTTAGATGCATTCATTGACAAAATCCTCTTAAAAACAAGGAATCTTTTTTTTTTAATTTGGCATGTATTTGTGCTAAAGTTGTGTTTTTACTCATTTAGTGACTATAACATTTAACTGAATCATTTCCTCAGCTGTCAAATTATTGAGTACATGTTTCTTTAACTAATTCAGTTTAATCCAACAGTCTTACTCTAAATTCTGATAGGTACTTGTTGAATCTTGACTTTACAAATCCCATGGCAGATTTACCACAGTTATGATAGATGCACCTAATGGCTGGTTTGTTTTATATAGCTGAAAATTAATGAACGGATGCTGCCTTCTTTGTTCTGACTTCTAAACAGTAGCAGAGGACTTTGAATCTGTGTTTGGCCCAGTCACAGAAATCAAAGAAATCCAAATAATGCCAGTTCAAGAAGGTAATCAAACATCTACGTCTGTAACTTCATCATATAATGAATGTTTAGGTGACTAATTTGGCAATGTGCTCTTATTTTTAAACTTTTAGAATTTATAATGGATTGTAACTTTGACCAAGGAGCATGTGAGTGGGTCCAAGACAAGGCGGATAACCTGGACTGGAGCGTAGCTTACCATGATGATGGTAAGAGGATTATTAATAGATTTGTTAAATGTAAGTTAAGATAAATTTGCTTCATGCATCCACTGCTTGAAACTTTTTCAGGCGCTGAGTATTATATGGCCATGAGTGGGTTCATTGGGGACCAGGAGGATAGAGCCAAGCTGAAATTGCTCCTGAGCGACCGGGTCCAGCAGGGCAGCTTCTGCCTCACCTTTGACTACCGTGTGGTGGGTCACTATGTGGGAACCCTCAGGGTGCTGCTGGGTAATGGTGTTTACCCAGTATGGGAGCAAAGCCATAGCAGAGACCAGAGCTGGCAGACAGAGTTCCTCACTATAGCTTGGGAAGAGGAGGCCCCACAATCCGTGAGTGACTCATCTAAAACAATGAAAGATCAAGACAAACTAACACTTATATGATTTGCTATTTATTTTTCTCACTTTAAGTTTGAAAACAATAAGATGCAATGATACCATTGGATGTATTTCAGATTATCTTTGAAGCTCAGCGTGGGAGAGACGTTGGAGGAGAAATTGGCCTGGACAATGTTGTACTGACCTCAGGGCCTTGTCAAGAGGATGCCGAACTCATCTTTTGAGAATCCCTATCCAGGATGTACAATTTGAAAAATTGGCTCTGACCTGACAAAGATTTCTGTTCAAACTGTGATCTCTTCCCTGTGAGGTTTCTCAGCATTTTCAAAATTGCTTATTCATAGGACTTCTACATATTCAGCCATGTGAAGGGAAGATTACAGTAAATTAGTGCATGTATGTTTATTCTCTCTGCTGCATCATTTATACATCCTCCCAGGTTTTCTCTCGTGATTATCCAAGTCAAGCTAGTCCCTTAAGATTAAAAAAAATGACCTCAGGAATATGTAGAAATGCTAACATTGTCTCTTAGTTGGTTTTGACAGTATTGCTCTAATTCTTTATTATGTATGTGATAGTGGATTAGTGAAGTTAACTGAAATAATTGGTGACATGTAATGTGAATTCTTATGCTTCTATATCTGAAATGCAACCTTACATGAATAACATTTTTGAAGGCTGGTTAGTTTATATGGGAAAAATATGACTACGTGTGATGTAAATTTTGCTTTCATATATTGTATCAATGCATAAAATCTGTTTTGTTTTAGGGTTTTGTTTTGTTTTTACCTCTGTGACTCACGTTTTTCCATTCATACCATATGGCTAAATACATAGAGACATTCAGACACAAGTTAATCAAAAATCTCTGGAAGCTATTTCATTTATTATTTTCAAATAATACGTAACAATATTATCAATGGCGACTGATGGAAAACCATGAATCAATCTCCAAAATTTTTTAGTATTTGTACATTGTGGTAAAACCTGAATATGTGGTTTAAAATTTTGTTCATACCATCAGTGGAAATGTGGACAGTGTGGTTTATTTCAGTCAGGGTAAGCAAATTACACCAAACTTAATGCAGATTTAAATCAATAATTAACAGTTAGGAATTAAGTTAAGTGAAAAACAAACAATATTGACTGGCCAGGTGTTGACTGAACATAGTAATGACTATGTGTTTAACGTATAATATAAACAGCAATCCTATCTATATACAACAAAGAGAACACAAACAAGAGCTAACAAAAGAATCCCAGCACTACCTAGTTTTATATTTGTTTACCTTGGTAGATATTTAAAGTTAAAGTTGCAAAATTAATAATTAACAATGTTTTTACACTAGTTTATTTAAGTCTTCTGTTCCCCCCATGTTTTATGAGTAGTTCAAAAGTGCTGATTGAAGTACTAATATAATAGAATTCTCATTTAAATATTAGAATCCTGAATTTAATGTTTTGAATGTTTTTTTTTTTAATTACAAACTATATCCTACTACAACATGAATTTATAGAATATCGGTGGTTCTATTTTTGTGCTCTCACTCATCGGTTAAATGTCGCCCTCTGGTGGATACTGGCAGAATAATACAATATAAAGATAACTTACTATTTCCGAATAAACTTCGGGAAATTAGATGATTGATTTGTTTTTAAATAATGTGAATTTTATTTATTATGCATATTATTTTTCAAATTAAAACAGCCTAACCTCAGCTCTCTACAGTCGTGACTTTTAGCAGGCAGATCACGTGATCCGTGTCTGTCCATGTATCGTTAGCTTGTTAGCAACTAGCCGCGATAGCAGCGAGCCTCTGGAGTTAACCAGGAAGCGGTGCGAGTTGACGTTATCAGGGACCACACCAAAGCGGAAGACTCTCTAACATATGCATCAACACCAGTCCAGTTGTTTTGTATTATTTTGTTTTTACTTGTCGTTCATGCTACAACGACCTGGTCTGATTTGTAAGGTACGGTACTAGCATTCTTAGCCACCAGTAAACCAGAGCTAGCTGATGTAATGCACTTCAGCTGTTCCCACGTTAGCATAGGTTAGCTAACACTGGCTAGCAGATTGTTTTTGCTGCAGCTATTCCGTTAACACTGTTTATCTATTTATTTTCAAAATGAATATAATACTGTATAAATGTTTTGTTCGGTGGAAGAATATGTTATTGTTTTTAGGCTTCATGTGCTCTCCTTTGATGAAGAAACACATTTCGTGTCACTCTGTTACAGCTGGTTGAACATTACCTACATGGCTGCTAACATCATTGTTAAGCAAATGAGCATGTGACCGCTGACTGAGTCTCCAGCACATGATTTAGAAAAATCGGTGGGGTCCAAAATCAACGAGGGGTGAGTCAAGAAAAACAGTCTCATTTTATTAGCAGATAACAATGCATCCGTAATATTTAAAATTGTTTCTTCCTAAAAGAGTATTTTTAATTGATGTTGTACAGATAATGAGAGTATGCACGTCGCATCTCTCCATTAGGTCGTTTATTTAAGTCGTCAGTCGAGAGTGAAAAGCCATGACAACGAAGGCATCCCTACTGAAAGTCATTCTGCTGGGAGATGGTGGTGTTGGAAAAAGCTCCCTCATGAATCGTTACGTTACCAACAAGTTTGATGCACACCTTTTCCACACGATTGGTGTGGAGTTCCTCAACAAGGAACTAGAGGTTGATGGCCACCAAGTTACTCTTCAGATCTGGGACACAGCTGGCCAGGAACGCTTCCGCAGCCTGAGGACTCCTTTTTATCGTGGATCTGACTGCTGCTTGCTCACCTTCAGTGTTGATGATAGCCAGAGTTTTCTCAACTTAAGCAACTGGAGGAAAGAGTTTATCTACTATGCAGATGTCAAGGAGCCTGAGAAGTTCCCATTTGTAGTCTTGGGGAACAAACTGGACGTGATAGAGAGGCAAGTGTCTACTGAAGAGGCTCAACAATGGTGCCAGGAGAATGGTGACTACCCCTATTATGAGACCAGTGCCAAGGATGCCACAAATGTAGCAGTGGCCTTTGAGGAGGCAGTCCGCAGAGTGTTGGCGTCGGATGACAGAACGGACCACCTCATCCCTACAGACACAGTCAAGCTGGATAGAAAGCCTCGGTCTGCTACCAGTTGTTGTTCTTAACATCCAGGAGTTATCACTCACATTAACTTGCTGTAATTCCTGTTATGTGACGAGACTTTAGGTGCACATCGTAGTGACATTTTGTTTCAGCAAATGCTGCTACTCGCTACTGCTTTATGATGAGTTTTCCTGTTGAGCTTAATGTTAATAGTTTGGATCAGAAGACAAATCTCTAGTTGACCAGTTTGATCACAGAATATTTCAGTCTACCAGCTACTCAGCTAAAGTTACCCTTGCAGAGGTTACTGAAAAATAAACTTTATTTGTGTTGGCACATGCCTAGCTGTAGGGAACCAAAATGTGTCAAAACAGAATGTGTTTGACATTTTTCACTTCCCTAACACATGATTTGATATTCTGTTGTGACTTAAAATACAGATGGCATTACCCGGAAAGTGAAGTTATTAAAGTGTTTCTGAAGTTTTTTCCTAAAATTAACTGATAGTGGTGACATATGTTTATAATTACAAAATAAATTAATCAAGTAACCATATTTCTGAGAAGTATCAAGTAACTAAAGTACTCTGTGTAACTAACAAATTGAGGCTTCTTAATACTACATATTAGTTCTCTGTTAAGCACATGCTGCAAAAATCACAAAACGATGACTGCTGGGGAGTGAGACAGACAAAGCAAAGTTAACATGCATGGTATATTGTTTTTACATTTATGAAAAATTTTGTATTTTTATTTAAAATGTTTTATCATAAAAATCACTTAATGAGTTACGTAAGGACATTGTAATAAAACAGCAGTTGTGATTGAACTATTTTGGTTTGGATTTGTTTTAGGAAATGACTTATTTTTAAGTTGTAACATTTTCTGGATTTTCAGTTGAAAATTTGTCTCCACATTTTAGGAAACTGCGGTAGTGAATTCTTTCTGTAAGTACTTTTCATTTAGATTTTATTCATGGTCAAATTTGTATTACTGGGATGCTAATAGATAACCACCCAGAATTATCTCCAAGCATGTTGTGTAGTCTGTTAATTATCCAAAGTTTAAACTAAACACATTACTGTATTACTATACAATTGTATAGTAATACAGTACTGTTACAATTGTATAGTAATATACAGTAATGTATAGTAATACATTACTGTACATTACTAAACAATTGTAACCATTTTCTGTGCTTTCTAACCAATACAATGATTTAATGCCTAGTCGGGTAAAGTTTTAAAAGCATGCAGCACATTTTAATCATCATATTGTGCAAAAACTGTCAGACAAGAAAATGTGTTGAATAGTTTAAATATGTTAGAGGAATAGAAATCAAACTATCAATTTTACAGTGGATACATGATACATTTAACTCCTTGTGCAACAGAAATGATTAACTAATGAGATGTTTCTTTCCAAGAAACTGGACTTTCCTCTCAAAAGCTGTGGAGCGTATCGGTGCGTTGATTTCATAGAAAGGATTCATTGCAAACTGCAAGCAAGAACAATTACGTCAAACACTGAAGTGGACAAAAACAGCAAAGGTTACATTCCAACTTTGCCACATTATTCTAATCATATGGAGGACAGCTTACCTTAATGTATAAATCATATACATCATTAAAGAAGTTTTTGATTCCATCTTCTTGTCTCACATCATGTAACATTATGAATCTTATATGTACAGCGAATCATTAAAGAAAACACAGTGAGAATGAATGACAAAATAACATGACCTCTTTAACAAATGTGTTCCTGGACTCAGATTTTTCCAGCTTTGAGAAATGAATTCAGTGATTTTTGAAAAGATGTAGTTTGACTTTATCTTGTGTATGTATTTTCATATTAATAGCATGGTCAAGAGTAATCCTCGTAAGAATTTAGTCATTCCGTCAGTCTCACAGATTAAGTTAAATTACATAGCTGCTGATCATTAGCTAGTAAACACAAACCAGTAAGTTCCTCTTCTCTGATTGATGGATCACTGTTGCCTTTTTATGGCAGTTGCCTCCCTGCCACTCACACAGGAGGACATGTCTGTTTCGACTGAAACTATGAACAAATTTATTCCATTTCCCACTGGAGAAGTGCAAAACGGCATTCTGTTATTACTACAGGCTGATACTGGTAGTACTACATCTATGGCAACAATTGTAACCACTATATTACTACTACAGGGTTCTATACTAAAACTATTAGTAAGGATGTCACTCATTACTACTACTGATACTTCTCTTACAACAATTTTTATTACTTATATTAGGGCTATGCTTATTGCCGCTTTTATTATTCCAAGAGTTACTATCCTTAAAACTTCTGTCGTACTTACTACTACCATAACTAATGTTGGCCTCAAGTGTTTCTACTTTCTAGTAATGTGTTCCAACTCTTATTTTTTTAATGTCTTGTAGTTTGGCATCTACTTTGGGTGTATTTTTAATGACAGTTTAACATTTGAGTTTTTAGACCTTCCAGCAGAATTTTTTTTTTTTCATTCTTTTCGGCCGATTTATTTATTGATACAATGTTTTCGGCATCAGATAAGAAATACAATTGACTTTAAGTGTCAGCATTCAAACAATTTTTTTTGGCAGGAAATGCAATTTTCTTGTCTGTCCTGTCAGCATGCAAGTGTTGATTGACTTCATCAAAATTGTATTCAGTCAACGAAAAATATTATCTCAGGGAAAATTTACGCCAGAATTAAGTAGAATATGGAAAAAAAGGATATGTCCTGCAGTGACAAAGGCCGATACAAACCACTCATTGAATTTGTCCACCGTTTTCAAGTACATATTGTTGGACAGCCACATGTTTTCATCCACCAGGTCTAGAGCTGCGTGTGCAATGAACTGGTTCAGGTGCCGATGGTCATCCTGTCAACGTCAACAAATAGAACTTTCCCAAAAAATAACTTTAAAGGCCATGAAAATTATGCACTGGCAGTAATTCAGTGATATCTAAAAATCGCATCTCTTTATTTGCCACTGTTACTGGACACATAAGACGGGGATAAATCTTAGTGTTCATTGATAAAAACATACCTTTGATTCAGGCTTCCCAGATGGCAAAAACTCCATCTCAAAAACAGGATTGTCTTGATGACCAACCATGACAAAATAAAAACTTCCAGACATTGTTTTCGCTTCTTCTCAGCAAACCTAAACTATTCTTTAAAAATCAGAATAAACACCCGTTCAAAAATGTCAATATCAATGCCACCAACACAACTTTTAACGTCTAAGCTAGCTAAGAAAGCAAGCAAATATTGGCCGCAGTATCAACAGGGTCTTAGCGTCGTTAAATTCCCCAAATTATTTTTGCGAGTCTGACTAAATGTGTTTGAACAAGGAATAATAAACACATTTACACAAAAAAGAAACTGAGATCTCGTGAATTTGGTAACAACTAGCAGCCGTTTACCTGTTAATTTCACTTCCTGGTGAGCAGCGAGATCAGTCGCAGGTTGATGACACCATTGTAAATTGGGCAAATATATTTTTAAGAGTAACATGCTGCAATATTTTTTGCTATTACTGTCATAGTGGGACTTACTATGAATTAATGATGAACATTTTAAAAATGATCTAGGTACGACAGATAGTTCTTTTTCTGTGACGTCATAACTGTGGGACTGCCTTGACGATTTTCGTTGACGGAATTTAAACGTTTTAACCACGCCTCCTTGAAGGGACGCAGATGCGTGTGTTGTTATTGGGCTGGACACTACAAACCATTCACCTCTTCTGAGACGTCTGGGTTGTCAGATGTAATGAAAGAAGTTATGAAAGTAAAACGCGCACTCATTATGTTTGGAAGTGGTTGAAAAGTGTTAGAGAGTTTTGCTCTTTAGCTTGTTAGCTTCTACTAGTATTCTGCCAGGTCTTGAGGTACAACACTCGACAGTCATGACCTCGACGAAGGAAGACACCTTATCCCCGGACGAACTGAGGAAAAGACTCTATCAAACTTTCAAGAATAAAGGAATGCTTGATACACTCAAAGTAAGCCATACCAGCAATTCCCCTTTGTCAACTTTATCCGCTTTTTAGAAACGTCTTCTGTTCTCTTTCACTCCTTTAATCCGACGCAGACTCAGCTTCGCAATCAGCTCATCCATGAGTTAAAGCAGCCATCTGTAACTGGGGGAGAACCAGTTCCCAGACCAGTTCGGATCAAATCTCATCCCAGTTTGGTTTTGGCCTGCAACAACATCGTAGCAGATCATCTCCGCTCCTCTCAGTATGAATACACCCTGTCTGTATTCTACCCTGAAAGTGGTTTATGCAGGGACAAGGTGAGTATAAACTCTATTTTTCTATTTAACAAGGAAAAAACAAGCTTGATTGCAGATTAATATATTATGTCTGTTCTGTTTTGGCAGGTTGCCATTAAAGACCTTCTTCATCTCCTTAATATTCATCCTCAATCAGACCTTTACAGATGCTTGGTAATTAATTTTATAGTTCGTCTTGTAAAATTCTCAATTGTTTAAATGAGAAAACGTATAAAGTGCTGTTACTAATAATGATGTTATATTTTTGCAGTCTTCAAACAAAGATGATAAAGGTATGTTCATTATGGGGTTTTTGTTTGTTTTATAAACTTTTATAAAATTGCTTCTTCCTCCACGACATTGGCTTTTACATGTTTTATTTTTACTTTATAGGGTTCCTCATCAACCTGCTAACTCAGTTAACACACCTTTATGCTCAGAAGTTGTGCCATGATGCTGACACTCAGACAGCCATTGAATTAAATTATGGAGACTCTCTTGGTATGATGAAATGTATTAAATTGTATGCTTTCTAGTAAATGGTTTTTACTGTCCTTTAATATTCTATTCTTCTATTCACAGTGGAGAAGATGAAAATGATTGACAAGGCATATGAGAACTTCAGTTATAGCGGAGACAGATGGTTTTCCTTTGAATCAAAACTGGATGCCTTTAGAAAAGATACTGAGGTACGATTGGAAGCTGAAATGAACGCAAAGGTAAATATATTTTTTTAAGATAATGGATCCCAAATACTTCAAGATTTAGGGATGGCTTATTTATAATCTGGTAGAGTTGTCTTGGTTAAGTGACTTAATCATCATGTTTGTTTTTTCTTTATATGTAAGATGCTGCATTTTAAAGATTTTGAAATTGCCAAAGTTAGGATGGAAGAAAAAGCAAATTTTCAAAAAGAATTTGATAAGATGAAGCAAGAGCTGGAAAGGACTTATGAAGTGAAGGCAAAGAGTTTGATGGACCGGGAGAAAAATGCTATTGATCGGTTGCAAAAACAACAAGAGGTAGGTCAATGCTAATAGAGTGTTGTGTCTTGTTTAATTTTTTGGAGAGAGTGACCTAATAAAATTCTGCCATTGTTAAAGTGTTGATTGGAATAATTTCCAGTTGTTTGAATTCACTTGATTTTTTTTCTCTTTCTTATTTTTTCAGATTGAAGAAAAGAATGTATACATGCAGAGACAATCGGTCCTGAAAGAAATCGAAACATTACGGAACAGAGAAAATGAGTTCAGGATCAGAATGGAATCTTTTGAAAAGTGAGAACTTTTTTTTAACCGTGTAAGTTAGTGAAGGGCATTTTCACTTTCACTGTGACGTCTGTTTGATAGAGAATGGTCATTTGTTTGGTAATAGGACATGTCAGATTCATGAGGAGAAGGTCAAGAACATTGAAGAGTTGCTGAGGAGGAGAGAACTGGCAGTGAAGACGATGGAGGACACACATGACCACAGGCTGAAGAATGAACTTTCTAAGTATGTAACAGGTTTGTTTTTGCTTTGTGTTGATGCTGCTTCTCTGTTGGTTACAAACACTTAGTCCTCTTTTTAATTACCTCCTCTTATTAGACATGGATCTAATCCTAATCCTAAACCACCCTCAATAATAGTACAGATGATAGAGATACAGCAACTGTCTTGAGTTTAAATGTATATATTAAAATTTATCATACACTGTGCACTGGCGTCGCTCCCAGAGTTTTCCCCGCCTCACGCCCTCAATCAGCTGGTATCATACAGTGCATGTGAAAGGAACTATCAACAAACTCTACAGGTTCATTTTAAATAAATCAGTACTCATGCGAAAAATAAAATGGTGTGGTAAACTTTAAACTCATGTAAAAAAAAAAATGCTGGTGGTTTTTATCATTCTTTCCTCATGTAAACTATTTCTATGATGGCCAAAGCACATCTTTAAACATCCCTTTCTCAAATGGAGCAATCTGTCAGAATTACAGAAATGTTAGATGAAGAAAATTGACAGAAAATATCCAGGTTTTGTCAGAACAGTTGATTTTACGACACTAATTTAAAATCTGACTCTACACGACATTAAGTTGTCTTTTGAAACCTTCTGTCGTTTCTCTATCACCTTGCTCTCGATGTTTTTTGCATTTCCTACTTCAGTCAGCTCAACGTCAAACTCTGCAGAAGCGTCGGACTGACACATTCATTTTGATCAGATGTGTTTTAGCAGCCGAATGTCTGTAACAAGCTGGGCAAGAAGTCCCCAGGACCCAGAAGTCTGTGGTTTCATGGTGTGATGATCATTTGGGACAGTTGTGCTTGGGAACCCTTTTATTTCCTTTTTTTTTCATTTTCACCCACTTTCACTGTCCATCTTCTTGTCAAAGTACCCATTCCAAACTTTCAGCTGTGCAGCAGTTATAATGTAATATATTCACTACAGTGTTAATGCCTCTTGATATGTTAGCATCACACAACCAGCGGATGTCACTGTTCTATAGGTTTAAGGTGAAACTTATATCCAGTATGTCCCATGCACATTAAAAATGTGAAGTCAAGATCTCCGGTTATGAATTTATTCCTTTCTGTGCTAAAATATTTTTCTTCAACTATTCTGAATTCTGTCACAGATGAACAATCATCAAAAAATATCAGCTAGCCATTAGTTTAGTTGGTTACACCCCAAATTCAGAAAAGGAAATTTGTCTGACTATGTTTATCATTTTGTTATCCCTTCAAATCTGTGTCTCTCATGTCACTTTTTGATATTTGATTTTTATTTCCTCCTCGAATCAGGTATCAGCTTGAGTTGAAGGAGGACTTTATCAAGAGGACAGAAAAACTCACAGAGAATGAGAACCGGAACAAAGGTCAGTATTTGGAATAATCCACATTTCTTGGGTGTTTGTGACTTCCCCCGTTTTGACTACAGTCACACCCTTTTTTTCCAGACGAAACTGCTCGTATCCAAAAAGAGGCCGCTGTAATTGATGACAGATTAGAGGAGCATAGAAGAGCATGTTCAGAGCTGACACGGCTGCAGGTGAACAACCCAAACCAGTCACAATAGTGTTAATTTCACACGTTTAATTTAGAACTCTGCAGAATATTTCAGGCCTACCTGATCAAATATGGAATATTCACACTGGCAGTATGGATTAAATCCCTAGTCTTATTTTGCCTGTCCTTTTCTTCCCCCCTCTGCTGTCTTCCAGGTTGAGCTAGATACAACGCAACAACAAGCTTCTCTGCTGACTCAGCAGAATGAGCTGTTAAGGGAAAGACTGGAGACCATGAGCGACTATTCCACTTTGAAAAGCAAGAAAGCCGAGCAGCAAGGCCAGCTGCGGCTGCTGAGGAAACAACTGGAGGAGGCCCAAGAGACAAATCGGCTTCTCCATGAAGGTGGGGGCTCTCTGCTGACATCACATTCCTCCTAGAAGTAAAGGCATGCTGCAGTTTTCCTATCGAGTTGACTGTACGAGTGTTGAGAAAAGGTTCATTTCTTCTGTTTTTCCTCGTTTGTCACACTTAAATGTTTCAGATCATCAAAAATTGTCATTTAAAACTTTAATTAGAGAAACGGACAATGTGAGTGCACAGAAAATCCGTGAAGATGAATCATTATTCAAAACCTTTTTCTGCTAGAGAACAGAATTCATGCTCCAATCGTTTGCAGTAAGCTTATTTTGATTTGCTTTTGATTCACCTTGAAAGTCTCACATGAACGCTATATTTGACCATTTTCTCTCTAATTGTGGGGGCTTGCAGTTCTCTTGACGACCTCTTGGATCAGTTGTCAATGTGCCACTCCACGTCTTTCATATGTGAATAATGGTTGTCACCATGGATCACTGGAATCCCAAATCCTTAGAAATGACATTGTAATCATTTCCAGACTGATATTTATGTCTTAGTTCCATTTTTTAACCTGGTTTTGAATTTTTGAATTTCTTTACATTCGGCGTTACATATAATTCATTCAATGAAAAGATTTTAGAAACTGCATTTAGAGTGATCTGAGTTGGGCCTTATTGTCAGTGATGGAAGATGCAGTGTTCTGTGAAGCATTATGTTAGCTTGTCCCTCTGTTTCTGGCTCCACTAAGTCTTAGTGAATGTGTCTTGCCTGCCAGTGTGGGGCCTCTGTGCTGTATTTGCAGCTTTATACACATATCTCTATTGAGAAGCCAGTGAGGGAATGGGAAGTGGAGTAAAGGGGAGCCCACACCGGACATAGACAGAGGGCTTCCTTTTCTATGGCAGACATCCAAAACTTGACAGATCTCTGAAGGATACAGTATTCTTCCTGTTACAGGAAGGGATTGGGGAGCAGTGCAACGCTCCCCTTGTTTCTATGAAAAAGCAGCAATCTGGATCTGAGCCTCTTTACTGCCATCGTGGTGAGATCTATGTAGCTATAAATCATCAGCTGGAACACATTAAAATTACAACTTGAATCAGAACGACTGTGGTGTATCACCAGGTGTTTTTCCATCAGATGGCTCTCCCACCGATGTGGTCGTTGAACTGGATGCGTTATATATGATGTTTGATGCTGATGACCCTCCTTTCAGATTTGGGTAAGCCATCTAAAGAGCAGCTGGCCTTGCAGATGGAACTACGGAGGCTGCAGAGTGCTCACAAGCTGGAGATGGACGAGTTGGAAAACCAGAAACAGGTGCTGCAGGCACAGCTCCAGAGTGAGGTCAGTCACATCACACCCACCCGGTGACTGTGGGAAACTATGTGCTCAGCTTTTTGCTTTTTTTTTTTTTCCATGAGATTTTGCCTACCTTTGCAGAAGTTCTTGTGTAATTGTGATTTCTGTTGACCTGTCATCTGTTGTTTCCTGCAGGTAGAGCGGTGCGCTCAGCTCAGCACTCAGTTAATAGAGAATGAGGAGCAATCACAATGGATGAATAAACACGTGCAAGAAATTAAGACGCAACTTCGCCAAACTCAGCAAGGTACACAATGACTGGACACGCATGTCTGCCACATCTTGGTTTGATCAGTCACAGTGAATCATACAGTTGTCTGTATGGCGTTATATTAAGTATTTTTTTAAATTATGATGTTGACGTCATTTATAAGTTTTATAAAGTGATTTCCACCCTTGGATCCTGAAAATCTACTGAACATCTCAAAGAACTTTTTATAAAATTAAATTCATATAATAACCACAAAGGAGAGGAATTCACTTTATAGTAATAGCATGCAGTAGATCCTTGTAGTAAATGCATGTAAAGGCTTTTTAGTTGTAGCCACCCTCTTTCCTGGATTGTGCTCTTAAATGGTGGTTGGTCTTCTTTAGGGTTTGTTCAAGTCTCCTATTGTTTCCTTCTGTTTCTTCTCTCCCTTTCTTTTGTGTGACCCATGTGATGATGGCAGCTCTTGAGAATGAAGTGCTGCGCAACCCCAAACCTTCACTTGTTGATCGCTCAGTGTTGGAGCTGAGCGCTAACAAGCTGGTTCCTCCTGACATCTATATGAATAGAGCACTGCTGAAATCCAGGGCGGGTTGTGATGATGTTTGTGAAGCAGGTGGGTCTGCGCAAGAACGCAAGCTGCGTTGGTTTGACTCTCCAGACACCAAGGCGCGCATCCAGGAGCTGCAGCGGGAGGCTGAAACGTTAGAGGAAGCCTACAAGAACCACCAGCAGAGGGCAGTACACTCCACCGTCACCCACAAGCTCCACACACGACCGATGTCACCTCATCAAGCACATACTTCATATCGTCCTGATTCTCCTCTAAGAAAGCACAAGTCTCACCTTCCACCGTCACGTTCATCTCACAAATCAAAGATTTCATTCAGACCTCTGTCTCCAAAGAATATCAGAGGCCTCTCTTCAGACACCTGTAACACTGGACCGCCTGCACAGCCGAGGGCGACACTCTCACAGGACACATTCCAACCCCAGAAGGCCACGGTTTCAACTGACCACAGTCTGTACTCAGTCACTGAGCCTCTGTTTCAAAGAGATGGACAACACAAAGGCAAACACAGAGCTCCGTCCGCACCACCCTCTGCATCTAGAAACAACCTTCGCAAGGACATTTCAGAAGGTACCTTCAAAATGCTTCAACCTGTGACAATGTGTAACAACAGATGAGATGCATGAACCTCTTAAATGCCAAGAATTAAGTGATTAAACATTTATTTTACCTGCTCTCATATACTGCACATGACTAATTATATTACAGTATTTTCCGCACCACAAGGCGCACTGAATTATAAGGCGCATTGTCGGTTTTTGAGAAAATTACAGGCTTTTAGGGGCACTTTATAGTTCGGAAAATACTGTAATGCTTCACAATATAGAAACAAATCCCATGTTTTTATGTCAGTTTATTCCCATGACTGTTTTTCTAACGTGGCGTCTTTTCTACTTGATAGAAGCAGCTGCGTCTCAGATGGCGTTCTTGAAGCTGTCGCCTGACAGAAAGCTCCCGTGTGCGCCCCCCCAGATTGAGGTGGGGAGCTCTGATGACTTGTCCTCTGAGCTCAGTTCACCTCACAGTCCTCAAATGAAGAGCACAACACGAGACCAGTCCAGGTACCAGTATTAGAAATAACAAAAATATTCAATCCACTTTATTATGTTTAATTGTTAATATGTTGTTTATCAGCTGTTTAAAAAAAATAGGTCAAGCCAGAACAGAGCGCAGAGCTCAATACAACACATCTCACAAGTGTTTTTCCCAAATCTAACAAAAATATTGATTTTACTGGCAGGCTCAGAGTTATTCAAACCCTCAATAACAAGCACCTGCAATGATTTGCAGAAACTCATGCTGCTCTGACCTGCTTCAAACATAATTCAAATTCATACAGCAGGTACTGGCAGCTTTCCTGAGGAATCTCAGCCTCATGGGTAAAGACCTGTAGTTCTGTTATGTTGTTTATGTGCTATAGCCTCTTACCTCAAACCCCACCAGAGATTTCTGAAGGGATTCAAGTCAGGCAACTGTGACGGATTTTCTTGAAAAATCCAGGACTTCTTCTGAACCGGTTTATTTTTTATTTTTATTTTTTGAAGTTGTATTTTAAGTGGGATCCTTACAGGTGTCTTTTACGATTTCCTGATACTTGATGGATTCCATCTGACCCTCTAAATGCTGTGGGTTTCCAGTGTCTGAGAAGGCAAAGCGTCCTCAGAGCATCACAGAGTCAATCCCGTGTTCCTCTGTAGGTAGGGTGTTCCTGCTGAAGACTAATTCCCTCATGTTTTGCTTGCGTTCTGTTTCCAGTCCAGCAGAGCTACAGCCTGTTCTCTCCACTGCAGAGTCTTCCCCACAGCCTGAGAAAATAAGTCTTCAGGATCTCACAGGGATTTGTTCAGGTACTCTAAACTGCTACCTGTTTTTTTTTTTCTTTCTTTAGTGCCCTGTAGGTTTATTTTTGTCATTTAAGAACCCATTTGAAATGTTCTGATGTTTTTATGTACCACAAGGGACTGAGTTTTTAATTAGTGATATACTGCATACAGGATAAAGTTGTTCAACTGTATCACTGTGCAGAATAAGAATAAGTTTATGCTTAAACCGGGATCATGGAATAACCAGTAGAGTTGCCACCAATCTTGGCAAATGCCCAGCAGGGGGCATTTGGGCGAGTCCATTTAAAGTATCACTTATGTGATTAATGAAAATTTTGAATCGATACAAAATAATAAAGATACCCAGAACAGGAGTAACATACTGTATTTGTATAACAAATAGTAGCTTTGTGTAACAACTGTATTACCAGTGTAATACAATTGTTGAGGCTTGAAAAATAAAAGTGAGAATAACTCAAGCAGAGAAAGACTAGAAAGATCTGACTGGAAATTTTCAGAATACAATTTTATTTTTTTACAACGCTCCTAGTATGGGCATCGAACCAAATCTGCACCAACGATTACTACTACAAGGCCTCTTGTTGAATGCTTCACATGTATTTCAGGAAACCAAGTTTTATCATAACTTGGCCTCATGTAATGAGATTATGGCCAATAACATAATAACATATCCATTTTTTTGCTTTAGTGGTGCAGCTAAATATTTAGTCATTAGATTGAAGGACATAAAGCTGCTTGTCATCCTTACAACAGTGGCAGGTTGGTTCTGAGTGAGCTGGCTGCTGGGATACATGAATGTGTGTAACAGTGTTAGTTTCAATTTACTCACACATATACAGTACAAATGTTTGGATTTTGTAAAAGCTGTTTTTTAATGAGTGTGTGACCAGCCTCCAAAGTGTCCTTTCAGTGGCCCCTCACAATGGTGAAAATGAAGGGCAGCTGATTATGTATTCTGTGCCGGTTCTCTGGCCCTGTTGCATTATTGTGGAACATAAAAGATCTCTTTGTACGTGTCTCCCTCCAGAGCCCAGCCACATTCCGGAGCTTCTCCTGGACACTGTCGTCGCTCTCTCTGAGGAGGCCCCCAATGGCCCCACTAGCCCCCACCCTCCCAGACTTCCAGGAGACGCTGTGGACCTCCATGGTGGAGAAGGTGAGTTGCTGGTCCTCCTCTGTTGACTCCAAATGAAAACCTTTTGCTATTTTCAATTATACAGCATCAATTTGAGCGTCTGGTCCTCATTGTGGTTTTCATCATTAACTCACTAATTTAACTCTTGTCATTCCACTCATTTTTGAAGAATTTCCACATGCCTCAGGTGAATCACCTCCAGGAGAAGATGCAGAGGATGAGGAGCAGAGGTGGAAAAGGGAGCAAAAGGAAAGACAAGAACGAAGAGAAAGGGCGAGAGAGGAGGCCAGAGAGAGGGAGCAGCAAGAACTTGAAAGGCTGGAAAAAGAAATGGTAATGATTATCTCGCAAAACTCTTCCAGAGACACCTCTCTCTGATGAAAGTTCACCGTATCTTCATCTAACCAGCGTCTGAAAGAGGAGGATCAACAAGCCCAGGAAGAAGAGGAAGAGGAAGACAATGCAATTAAGATAGATGAAGAGCAGAAAGAACCGGTGGACAAACACGGACAGACTGAGTCCAAAGAAGAAAATCCACTAGAGAAATACATGAAGATGGTTCTGGAATCAAGAGAGAAGCAGCAAACACAGGCGAGTTACACACACATTTTTGAATATGCTCTGAAAGCTGGACTTGATTTCAGAGAATCTGTCCAGTGTGTTAAACAGAACTTTAATTTTTCAGACGCCTGCGAGAGAAGAAAGACAAACGAGCCCAGAAGCCAAGAGTTTGTTCGATGAGAAAGACGACAGGTAACTAAAAACCAGCCAGACAGACTGGAAGAAGAGATTAATGGCTTCATATAAGAACACAATAACTTTGGTTTTCTAATTTTAAAAAATACTGCTATAATAAAGTAGATTAAATATATTAGGTTAGATAATAGTCCCTCATAACAAAAAGAATGTGGTTTCATCTCCTCTTTTTTTTTTAATGTAACTTGTTCTGGAATTATGTTGTCTTAAGGTTGAGTTTGTTCTGTTTTTGGTTTTGCTTTTTACATTCCTGGAGGCTTTTACTTAATTAACATGATCTGGTTTTCCCAGCATTGCAGCAGACTCACACAAGGATGAAGATGATGATTTCTGGTGAGCCTGTTGGGCTGCAGTTCAACCATAAACGACTGCATTTCAGGTTGTGTGACTTTGTACTACTTTACCAGGTGTTAAGCATTTATTTTTTTTCTATTTCATAATTCTTTTTTCCATTATTGTATGTTTTACACTTTTTATAAAACAAGAACTGTTTGATTAAATTATACTAGACTGATTTACAATAACGATTGCAATAACCTCACCATACGAAACAAAAGAAACACAACAGAGAAGTTTATCTTATTTTAATTTTCATAAAAAACAGTAAACAGGCCAGTTGAGTAATGTCATAACAGGGTTGCCAGTCAGACAGGATGCTGGATTGTTGTCCTCCTGGTGATTGATGGGTAGCGTTTGTTCTTAGGTATTTGGTTCATTTAACAGGATACGCAGCATACGAAGATGAGATTCAATGAACATTACCTTCATTTACATCTGATTATTTGTCCTGCAGAGAACTGTGCAGGCGTGTACTACAATATCTACAGACATTGAGTAAAACACTAGGCAGAGACCTCCATCGGCATTGATACTTTGGTTGAATTTACTATTTAGATTTTTGTATGATCTTTGTACATGACTCGTGAAGCAATGGTTATTTGAAAATTGAAAAATCAGTAATTTAAAGGAGGCCTTGACATAAAACAGTCAAGCAAAAAAAACCACTGTAAAAATCATGAATAAAAGAACCTAAAAAAAAAGCTAACTAAACTACGTCAAGTCGATTAAGTAAGAAAGGAAACGGGCAAACACTGCCTACTACTGATGTCAGCAAACACAACTGTACATCATGTCACTGCAGTAACAATTTTCTTCATGCAACAAAGATATCGTTATCTCTGTAACACAACTAACAAAAAAAAAAGATTACATGAGTAATTATGTCAGCATTAGGACATTTGCACAACAAAAATGGGTGCAAATATTAAAAAAAAAAAAAAAAAAGTACAAACAACTGGTTTAATATCCAAAATAACAAAAAACAAAAGTTCTTGACTTTTAACAAGTTAACACTTTCACACCATCAGCTAGATTGTTTTTCAGAGTACCATTGCATATGGGACACATTGATAATCATATATCACTATGATCAGGCGCAATGAAAAACACGTATGCGGGTTCACAAAGTTCTCTTCGTTGGCAAGCCTTCATCCGTTTTAATTTGCATAAATGAATACACATGGACCAGACGGTTAAGGTTAAATATTTGTTGGCAGCAGTCTGCATTGAGCAAGCGAGTTATTCTTGTGGAATTATGCATTGAATTAAATCCTAAAATATTGCAGTATGTAGAAGAGCTCCTGATGTGTGTGCTTGGTTTCATTAACACATGCTGTGAGTTTGAGGCATTTACAATTAAAATCTATTTGAACAAGCATGAGTTGTTTGTTCCTGTAATTTTTTTCCCCCCTACAGGCTGTTGTGCACATCTGAGGTAGTGTTAATGTAGACCATGAGTGTTCTGAGGGACTAAGTAGCTTCATAACCAAAATTAGAATCTACAACCAATAATGTATAATTATCACCGGGATTAAGATTCCATTAAACACATGAACCAAAACAACATAACTACTTCCTCTAAATAAATCCCCTCCTTCTTGACTGAAGTCATGTGACATGCCTTCTTCTGTCAGTACATGACAAGCTTCTACAAGTGGTATGCTAACTCTGAATAGCTATAAGGCCTTATATGTAGTGTTTAATTAATATACAGTTATAGAAAGAGCAACAATAATAACACATTCCCTTGATGAAAACTGGCTGCCATTGTTCAAATAGAAATAGCCAGGCTAAAACAACAAACTGTCATTGTTACCCTTTGTATAAGAGTCGTGCAATGTTTGAAGCTGCACCAGCAAAATAAAAAAATGTTACATGCTTCCTTCAGAAACATAAAAAAAACAACAGAAAGGAAATTTGTAATTGCATTTCCAAAACACTTGTTGGTGAGTTAGTAAAGGGAGCAGCACAGATGCATTAGTCTGTTAGGAGCATGGTTAGTAATGCACAGCATCAGAGCAAACCGGCAGGATATTTTAGCTGAACATCGTCTTGGTCCAGTGGGGCCACAGTAGGTCGGCCACAGTGTCTGTGTATCTGTGTGTGGGTGTGTATTGAGAGTAGGAGGTGGGTAATGTCCTTATGTGTAGGAATTGAGGCAATCCTTGGAGCGTGAGGTGATGTCCTGCAGCTCCCGCTCTTCCTTCATTTTGATGTCTTGGTAGGCATGCATTTGACTGGCATCCTTAAGGTAGGCCCAGTTTGCTGAGAGAATCATGAGGAAGTGGATCTGGAAGAGAAGGGTGAGGTGGATGGCAGGTGAGCATGTCAGAGATGCAAAGCAAGCTACAGGAATCAGAGGTTCATCACAGACGTACACAAAGTTTTTAAAAGGCCGAACGCACAAAGGTGACGAAAGATCACTGGAAAGACAATTATTTGAACATAGTTACAATTATGAACGCTGGAGTTACGTCGCTATCGTCCTACGAGACGACATGAGAGAGAACAATTTAAAAGCGTGAGAATGGAAGAAAAGTGAGCAGTTTGTGCATGCAAGTTTACAGCAGCTGTGTAAAAGCTTGAGGTTAGTGCAAAGCGTGAGCTTAATTTTGTGAATCTGACCCTGATTCATACAGTTGTATTTTATATCGCCACAGAACTTAAAGAAACAAGACAAAGTAGAAATACTTTTGTAACAAAGATTGTTTATTTTATATCGAAAGTAAAAGCTACAGTCCTGAAAACGTAGGATAGAATTAAATACATGAAATATAAAGTATAAGTAACTAAAACAGAAGATTCTGGAAAACGTAAGCATGTAGGCTCAGTGTTAAGATAAGACAAATGGCTCTTTAATGGCACTTTGATAAAGAATGAAGGAAAATATATGAAACAAAACAACTTCAGAGCTGAGGCTATACCAGCTTCAGGGCTCATCGAAAAAGAAAAAAAAAAAGCTTCACGCTACTCTAAAATTAGACACTTTTTTTATGTAGACATGAAATTAAAGTGAGGCTTAGGGCCTCATGTACGCCTGGTACTGGACTAACCTTTCATAGCGTGCTGTGCTAGGTATATGCAATACACCCAACTCTACAATAAACACCACCGGGAATCATCAGGCTCCTCAGCATTATACAGTTGAAAGTTGTTTTAGTTGAGTCTAGGAGCCAACTTGAAACAAAATACATAATACTGTAACACGGGTTTCATGGGTCGTATCAGAATAGGGAGGAAAAATAAAAAGGACGAGGACATGCTGTACTTGACCACGGGTTGTAACGAGTCCTTTTTACAAATGTATCACTAGAATTCCTCCTCACAAAAAAAACTGCTAATCTGTTCATCAGAAACTGAACACTTGAGAAAACCGTCAGTATTTGTCCTTCATCAACACTGGCTGCAGTTTGGATCTTTTTTTTTAACCAAACCTCAGATTGATTTTATTTCAGATTATTGTAAAATTGTAGTTTGTGCACAAAACTGCAATTCAGCCCTGATGCAGCTGAAGCTCATCCTGTTATGTGAGGTACATGTTAAATACTGTAGTTCCTTATTTTAATCTGAAATACTTCTGCACTTAGCGGAGGTCAAAATGAACCTCACACATTGAAAACATAAATAACACTGTTGTGGATTTCTAGCTGTGCACATTTCTGTAGAATCTGACGGTGACAAACATCTGTAAATAAATCTAAAGGAAAGCAGAACAAACCCAAATCTGATGGCAACTGTCAGGTGGCCCTGGACAAGCAATATCCCTGGATACCAAATACAAAAGTGGCATGCAATCAGCTATGTACACTAATGGAGAGATGTTTGATTTTTCTATTCTCAGTTGTGTTTTTTTTAGTTTATTTTTTGTCAGTGGCACCTGTCTCTACTCAGTGCAGCCCCAAACGCCACACCAGGCTCTTAAAAATGGTTTAAAACTTAGTGCAGCAGTCTTCTCGACTCTTAAACTTCAAAACAGCAAAGTTATAAGTAGTAGCCATCATGTAGATCAGCTGGTGGAAGAAAACAGAAAAGGTTGTAAGCCAACATGCAGGTGATCTCCTCATCATCAGTGCTGTGGTTTTGTTAATTTAGTGAAGTGACCAACCATTTTTAAAAATAGGAAGTTTACAAAACAACTTTGATTTGTGGTTCAAACTTCGTTAAAAACATGTTTTTTTTTTATTTTTTAACACAGAAAAGCAATCCCATGACACCCTCCTCCAACCATACTAAAATAGAGAGCAGGGCTGTGTGCCTCTAAGCAGATGGTAAAACAGCAAATGGAATCAGAGCCTTTATGTAATCTTCCTTAGTGTGTTTACATGAACCGTATGGGAATGAGGAGAGAAGCACTCGACACATGAGCTGCTGATACAAACTGTACAGAGATGGACTGAAGGGAGAATGGAGGGAATGAAGGGAAGCTTACCAGAGCGATCACAGTGGCTCCAGCCCCGGCGCACGCTACGATGTACAGGTGATAAGACAGGTAGAACTGGAGAAAGAAACAAGCAGTATCGATTGTTGCTTTATTAAAAAAAAAAAAAACTACATGTCCACATTGTGCTCCTCTGTTCTCCACATGCTGGTGTGTTCTTGGCATTTGAATGAGTGTGTGTGAAAATCTCACCTCACTAGTGTTGCAGATGTCCCCTAGCACACTTCCACAGGCCTTGCCTGGCGTAGCATTCCATGGGATAATCCCTGCAGCAGTGAAAATTAAATGGGTTTCATGTACATTTATATTCAGTGTACCACAGAAATAGCTATGACACCTTGTCAAGTACTGAGTCCAACAACTGAGTCTGTTGTGGTTTTTGAGGCAGTTTGTCAGCTCCAATACTGTTTGCATCAAAAATGTGATTCTGTTAAGTCTAGAGAATAACCCCTGATGATGCCATCAGGCTCAAACTTGGAGTTGGAAGTGAGATGTTGGGGTGGTTCTTGAAGAAAATCCTGTTATGTTTTTATTTTATCAGTTAGATTTTGGGGAAAATAGGTGAGGTAGTTTTTCCACATTTATTTGTAGAAACACGGTTTCCAAATCTGAAGACAGATCAATCAAAGCAGTAGAAGATTAGGAAAGAAGAAAAATGTGCTTGA
This sequence comes from Antennarius striatus, assembly GCF_040054535.1. Taxonomy (NCBI): domain Eukaryota; kingdom Metazoa; phylum Chordata; class Actinopteri; order Lophiiformes; family Antennariidae; genus Antennarius; species Antennarius striatus. The sequence continues at coordinate 15,123,053 of NC_090787.1, forward strand.
TGTTCATAAAAGCTGATTTATTCACCCATTATTACTGATTATTATCTCGCGAATTATTGTATCTTAGAGCTGTTTTATTTTCAATTATTCAAAAAAAAAACCACTTTGGTTGAACCAATCAGAAAACACATTTAACAAATGATGAGGACTCAAACATTTAAGTGAAACTAAGCGAGTTGGATTCCTGGACTCAGTGACATTCTCTTACCGTACTGACGAACATCCACGCAGATGGACTCGGTGTCGTTGATGGTGGAAGACCTCATGGTGGCACAGGTGGACCACATGTTGTAGAAGAGGAAGACCGGCACAGCAGAGAAGCCGAAAACGCCGAGCCAAGCCACGCCCAGGATGTACGTCAAGAACACAAACTGAGGACGCCAAAACGTCACAATGTTAGCAGTGTCAAAAAAAACGTCCCACCTCGTTCCTGTGACGTGTCTGCATTAAATCTCAGCGCATACGTTATGAAGTCCTTGTGTTTCAGGCTGTGTTAACATACCATTCCACTGATGCAGCGTCCACAAATGGTGGTCTTAAACTCGCTGTGCAGCTCCTTGACAGCACTGGTTGTATAAAATCCTTCAGCCAAGAGAATGATCCCATATAGGAAGAAGAATGAAGCGATGCCATAGATGACATACTGCATCAGCTGTATTCTGTTGAAGAGGGAAAGCCACACATACAGTATATTTTAGTTGACACCACAAATAGATTAAAAACGAAGAAAAAAATTAGACTAAAACTAAAAATGTCAGGTAAAATATATGCATTGATGTGTCACTGTCTCCTGTGGAAATACCTACAAACAAAAATTTGGGCATATTTGCATGCCATCTGTAAAACACCAGTAATCGTGAACAGATGGTAGTAATTGTGATAGTGGTCCAGCTTCTCTAGGGTGCAGATGAAGACAGGCGCTAAGCCCAAAAGTGGAGATAACAGGTGGTCCATGTCTCTGGAAATCATCTGCCAAGAAACAGCCTGGCTCTTTAGACATCTTAGATTAAACAGTGCACTCCTAATCTCCAGCAACATAAAATATGCGGAGTCCTGCCATTCCTCTTTTATTGACTAGACAAACAGATGCACTTTAAAAAAATGTCTATATTAGGACATTTCTCCAGGATAACGTGAATGTGGGAGATGGGATCGACTAAAAATAGCCCACATAAAGCTAAACTTTACAAGCATTAAAAAAGTTATCTCTCTTAAATGCAAGTCTCTCTTTATTGTGGGGTTTTTATGGATACATTCCCTTTGAGCGTAATGTGTAATGAATGCGACATTAAACACACGATATTTTATATGCTAACTATTTGTTAGTTTTGCTTGTTTCTCAGTAAAACACTTACACGTCAGTCAGCATGGCGTGGTCGCTGGTGACTTTAGAGAAGTGACTTTCCAGGATGGTCACGGTGCCCGTCAGAGCCACATGACCACATCCACAAAACAGGGCGACGCCAGAGAAGCAGAGGATTGTAGCCACTAGTGACGCATATGGCACGCCGCCTAAACATTTGATGCAGCACTCAAAGCAACCTGGAGAAACACAACAGAAAAACTGGGTATTAAGTGTTTTACAACAAATATTTTGACTTTAAAAGGTCACACAGTAGATTCTGTGATAAAATCAGGCTTCAGTTCCTTATAAGGGATTGTTTTATCTTGCAGAACAGGAAGTGATCTCAGGGGAATTAGGCACAATATGAATACTCATAAATTAATCCATTTATCCATCTAATCTTACTCCAAACACAAGAAAGCAGCAGGGTGCATGATGCATGTTCAGAGTATATAATGTATTTCACCATGCAGTATTCTGTGATTCACTAAGACTCATTAAAGAACACAGGACTGACTTTTAAAGAACCAACTCATCCTGCTTGAAGCAGTTTGTTTAGTGAGGCTGTGGCTTTTACAGCCGTCACATCCTCGGACGTTCCATCTGACGACTCATCATTCCACTTAAGGGCCCTAATGACCTTGCAGCAGGTCACAGGGCGGCTGCCAAGTTGAAATGGAAATCGAAGGCAACTCACAACGAAGGAATGAAGCGACCCACAAAACTCATGAAATGTGTTCTTATGCTTTGTGAAACTGAGTCAACACAAGGTCTGGAGATGCATGTGATCAAACCACAATGTGTTTCCAATCCAATTCACATGTGGCCAACGGATGTTGTTTAGTCATAGGACACTCAGGTCAATGGCTTGTAATGATTAAAGCCTTAAAGACACACTAAGGGTATTTTAAACTGTTAATATCAACGCTTCACATAAAAAATGGTTCAAATGACAACGTGTAACTGAAAAACCCACAGAGGATCATCGACTGTACTGCTCTCCTCAGCTGTATGGAGTATTTAAACGATTTTAAGCTCATTGTTTTGGTTTTTGTGTACCAAAGTATTACATGTTGGTACACTAACATGGCACATCTGCATCTGCAAAAAGAAGCCATTATAAATTAGAAAAAAAAAATATCACTTGAATTTTGTGCACTACCAAACCAGCATCAAGCTTCTGTGTCGCCGCATCAGTGAACGAAGTGGAGAATCAAATAGTGCATACAAAACCAGAGCACAACAGACTCAATAATAGCTTTTATATACATGTATTTGTATCAGGAGCCAAAAACACATCTACAAATACATTTCTGCTCCTTTTCTAATTGATATAAATAAGTAACTACAGTATTTTCCACACTATAAGGCGCACCTAAAAGCCCTTTAAATTTTCTCAAAAACCGACAGTGCATCTCATAATCCAGTGCACCTTATATGTGAAAACAGTTTTAAAATAAGCCATTCATTGAAGGTGGAGCCTTATAGTGCAGAAAAATATTACAATCTACATTATAAACAGGTTCCACTGATCCCAAATGGCCAAAACTTCTACTTTTGGGTTTTGGATTTGAGAATTCATGCATGAAAAAGCAAGAATTCCTTCATCCAGTGCGTCATCAGTCATGTGGAGAAATGTGCTTATATTTATAGATTCTCATGCCTGAACCCAGGCAGGAAGAACATGAAATAATGTTCAAGCTGTTTTTATAAAATCATCATGACTGATGACTTGAGTTATTAATGATGCTCATATCTTCACAGATAAGCCTGCCTAAAGAGATGAGTCAAACCCAACCGGGGAGTCAGAGCAGCACTCACACACAGTAACAGTTGTAATGATTAAACAAGCATGACACTTTCATGACTTCATAGTCGATAAATACCAATGACTGTGGTATGAATGTGAAGCCAAAGTTACACCCTGATGCATCATATTCTTGTTTCTTTAATGCACAATGACGGAAAGAAAAAAAAGTGTATTCAATGAATTTAAAATATTTCTTCTTACTAGAGTGAGGTGAGCAAACCTGAAAGTTCATGTGTGTTCATGTTTGTCCTGTCAAAGGAAAATGAAAACAGATCTACTGCCGCTGGGCCGATTCTCCTGCAGTCAGACGCTTCATCCTGGCTCTTTGAGGGACTGAGCACACAGAGGCAGATAAAAACATGTTTGTCCCATGGTGAGTGGACAGGGGTTGCCATGACAGCATTGCTACCCTCAGCTCAATGAGGGTGCTCACAGCTGAGTAACTAACCTGTACCTCAGGCTGCAATTATCTAAAGATGATCCTAGAAAGGATGAACGAGCTGCTGGGAGTCAGAGCGCCACAGGATACGGTCTGTGTTTGCTAGAAGTCAGCTCCCACAGTTGATTTAAAGCAAAGCAATTAAATGTTTCTATATAAAAAGTGTGATGAGGGTTGATATCAACTATCAAAGCTCTCATATTAAACAGCCCAACACTGATAGAGCCAATAGCAAAGAGTCAGACTGCTTTACTGTGAACATATATGAGTGAAATTGAATGTGACATGAAAATCAACACGCCTGTCTGACTCATCAAGTGTCTGTTTGGTTTCGACCCTCCGCCTAGAAATGTGTCACTGTCCCCATTAGATAAGCTGTCGAAACGCTGATAGCGCCGCGCTGCACGCCGTGACATCACGACAGTCTGCCTTGATTGCCTTGAATTTCAATGAAAGTGATAATCTGAGACAAATAATACGTGAGCGCAGATAAGGATGTCTATGTGAAATGTTTCTGAGCATTCTTTAAACGAGGCCAGGCCGACCCGACCCTCCCCTGCAGCAGTCATGGGGGGGGGGTCACACTGATACATCACCATCCATCAGGTTCATCTCTTTCTCTTGGAGAGACAAATCATGCCTTATACCTGAAAGCCACCAAATAAATTACAAATTTATATATGTGTTTGATTAGTTTTCCATCTCTCCCTCGGTGGAGAAATGTGAATTATTTCCTGTTAACTTAAATAAATCTTTGATGGTGTCTCGGTCAGAGCTGTCAGCAGGTTAGTACGACTGTTCTGGCTCAGAGGATGGACACCAGGACATGGACAGACCCACTCATGTTCACAAAGGGCCTTTTTGAAAACATTTGTGTTGGTATGACATTTGAAGCCCGTCACCACGTTTTCAAAACCTTCTCCACTAAGGACGATAACGGGTTAAAGGGATAATCCTCCGTTTGATAAAGTCTATTTGGTTTTTTTGCCGCTGTGTGGATGAGATTTATAAAATGTGATTGTTTGCTGATTAACCCGTAGCTGGATTCTGCAATTAGATAAAAGGATGTTATAATATGAATATCTGATAGATTGTATCAGTAATCTGACTATCCAGGTAAGTACAGAGTTCATTTCACTGAGTGGAGTGTTTGGGTTTTCAGGGGTCACCAGCTGGCAGACAATCCATGGGGGGGGGTTTCATCCATACTGCCAATGGGGAATAAAAATATATGGTGGTTCTTACTGGGTCTGTTCTTAACTCTTTCCATCAAAGAGATCAGAATAATCACAATTTATCAAGCACAGACTCTCACCCAGCTGACTCCAGCTCCAAACCTAAGGTTTCCCTTTATATTATTGGGGGTGAGGGGACTCAGATCTCTGACCCTATTCTCGGGAAAGGAGGAGGGGTGGACCTCTTTCCATTTTAGTTGTCTGCCCCTAGTGTACAGGATATTGCAGGATAGTTTATCTCAAATCCTCCTCCTTCACAGGAAATCACAGAGGAGCTGTGGTGATGATGGTGATCATCCTCCTGCCTTGTTTTGAGCAGAGTGCTACAAATGAAAATCACATTGGAGCATTTCCCCCTTCTGATGACTTTCACATGCTCCCAAGTCATTTTGCTAATATTTCTGGTTAGACCTCCGACCACTTCAACAATCTCTGAATCACTGTAACAGTACGTCTACGAGAGAAGGAGAAGAAGGTCTGAGAGAGAAACACACAAGTTAGCAACTGTTTGTAGCGACAATGTCAGGCCTTAGAGCACAGGCTCTATTTGCAACATCGGGATCACGAGGGGAGAGGGGAAAAAAGACGCTTGTATGAGCAAAAATGTGTGTGCGTGCGTGTGTGTGTGTGTCTCCATCTATAACATTGTGTGAGACAGAAAAATAGAGACAGATGGAGTCCAAGAACGGCCGATACAAAGAGCCAGTGTGTGCAGCCCGAGGCTGTCCATCACCCCGGGCTCTCAGGGGCCGTTCTGAATGGCAGTGAACCACAGTCCAGCTCTTCCGGCCCACAGACTGGAGGCCCAGGACGAGACCGCTGCCGAGCTCCATCCTGTGTGCCTTCCAGCACTGCACATAGCTCAGCCACAATGGGCCACAGCAGTCCCTTCACACTTCACGAGGATCCTGTTTGTCAAGTCATCCAATGTGTGAATGTGATTTCTCATTAAGAGCTACATGAGTCACAGGCAGGCTGGAATACAGATCAGCAGGAGAACAGCTAGACAAACAAACCAAGAACACGAGGGTGCATCTTTGTCTTCAGGGTGCTGGATGCCAAATGGAAGACCAAAACCTCCAGATTTACTGTCATGGGTTGTTGTTGTTTTTTCTGCACATTGTCTTTGCTATCAAATAAAGGTATAAAAAAGTAAGTGTGGAAAATACTGTAAATGGAGGAATGACATACAACAAAGTAAGCCCTAACAGAACTACTTACATCAGCAAAAGTCACTGTTTTATCTACCATTTTCAAGTCACCATGGATTTTTTTACTGGCTTAACTTTACAGATCTGTCAGGTTCGAGGTAAAAAAAAAAAAGTTTCCCCCCTGCCTCCAGTCAGGTTAATCCAGACGTGCATCAGAACAGTTTACATGAGCTCACATTCTCACCTGCAGCTGGCTGTGCTTCATCAACACCTCCATCCTTCAACAACAGACAACGTGTGTCGACTACACAAAGCTGAAATCTCCCAGCAGCTGGGAATCTCAGTGGAAAGAGCGGGAATAAAATGTCTAACTTCACCTCTGAGCGTGTGGAGAAAGTCCAGCTGGACCATCAGAGTGGGCAGCGGACATTTTTTAAAAACAGGCATCACATGAATATCAGACACACACACACACTTAGAGACACAATCTGTGATGAAGACACTAACTTTGACCTCTCATTACGGAGTCTTAAACTGTGCAGACTTCCAGCGCCATCAGACACACCATCCAGTCTTAATGTAACATCCAGCCTCATTGAAAACACATGTAGTCTACAGCTAAGTGTTGTTGTTTGTTGCTTCATTGCGGCAAGCTGCCAAAGCACCATTTATGAGAAACAGTCTTTTTTCCACACTCCACTTTCAGAGGAGCGTACTTAAAAATGCCATAATGGCTATAATGGCCATCCTCAAGGCACCAGGGAGATCTGAGCCTGCAAATTCAACAAAAGTGGTTTCACTGTTTACTTATCCAACAATGGAAACTCATACTAAGTGAGCTAATAGCTGTTGGATGCAGCTCATCCATGGCTGTGTGAAAGATTCTGAGGGACGTGTTTGTATGTAAAGGTAATGACAGCCATAATGGCTCATAAATTGCATGTTTGGGTACAGTAGAGAAGTAAATACGTTAATAGGAGATGTATGAGAAAACCACCAATGTGTCTTAATGGATTTTAAAGGCTCACAAGTTCCTAACCCAACCTAAGCATTATCACAAAAGAGAGACAGAGAGAGAAGGAGAGAGAGAGCACTTCCTGAAAAATAACCTCCAGCAAATAGAGAATGGAGTCAACTTTATACTTTCAATGAGTGTTTCAGTCAGGAAATGCAGAGGCTGTTTATATACAAGTTTTGAATTTAATTCAAATTCTTTTTTTAAATGCATTTCTAACAAAAATAATCTTGAATTCAAGATTCAAGATTATTTTGAATCCACTCACAGAATGAACCCAAATTCAACTTCATGAAGAGAAAGGGAAAAAAAAGAAAAATGCTAAAAGACTTTGGTTAGCAGGAGGTTTCTTCTTTTGTTTCGTGATAAAATTACATTATTCTTAAATTAGAATACATAAACAAAATGTCACACAGACACACAGGGTAAGCATTTAGTTCATGGTAGACATTATTAATCATCCAATAGTAAAATAATATTGAATTATGGTTTTAGAAAGCTGTACTGGTAATCTTTCCTAACGCTGAAATCACAGTTAAGGACTTAATCGCCACACTGGACACGTCTCTTAACATGCTGCATCTGTTAAGGGTGAGTACACAAGTTTCCACAAGTCCAGCACGACCTAACGTACAAGACCAAAGTCTACAAGCATCCTAACTCAACAATATTACATTTTTGTGTTTTATTGTACTTAAGTTATTACTTTAATTACTAGAAAGTTCCATAAGCATTTATTCTCTGCATGTATTTGTTCAACACTTGCAGGCAGTTCTCCCAGAACAAGAGAAGGTAAGGAAAAAGATTATCTCTATACTAAAGGGTGTGTACTTCACCTCTGGACTGGTGGTAGCATCAGTGGAGGACTGATCCAATAAAGCAAACCTAAATTAAATGTTTTTTGTTGTTTTTTTTATTACTTGAAAGCAACAGAGATGATTTCGGGGATGACCAGGAAACCCAAATCTTTGACCGTATTTAGCATTCAGTAATTTGTCTAGTATATCATGTGTGTCCAAAACTGCCTGGAGAGGTTTTTGTCTGAATAAACTTGTCTGAAGTACGACACATTACTACTAATAGACGTTCAAAACAAAGAGCGATATGAAAACCGAGGGTTCCTGCTGGTTTCTCCCAGGCGAGGGCGATTTAATGACTTCTTCTCTATCGTGTACACACTCCTCACAGCTGTCTGCTTGTGAGACCGATAACGTCAGCTTCATTTATCTTTGTCCATGCCAGCCCCTCGTCCACCTCATTCATCATTGGTCCCCCACTAACAATAACTCAGATGCACCCTGAAGGGTTTTGACTGATCGGCTGTTGATTCTGCAACAGGCTCATTGTCCTTAAAAGCGACACAAGTACGATGATGACCAACGGAAACACAGCATTCCCCCCTGCTGGAAACATCCCACATACTTCAACTAATTAGATCATAAAATGAGACCAAGAAAAAAACACTGCAGGAAAAATAAACACACTGGAAGCATGACAGAGACGGGACTCTAGCAGAGGTGGTGATGCACAATCATCAACAAGGAAATCAACAATTATGGTACAAAAACTGAAACAAAAGGTATCCGAGCTGACATTAAAACAATCTTGTGCAGCAGGATTTACCCAATTATTGTGTCTGGAGTTGCATCAAAGCCCCAGTAAACACATCAGTGAATAGAAGTGAACTGGCACGTTGTCAGAGCTCATTGGTACCTCTTTTGTCCTGCTTCTGGTCTTGGTTTTCTTGTGACGGAGTTTCCATGGCTGTTTTTCTCCAATGCAACAAAAATGTTTCCTTTCAGCAAATTCTCTTTTCCTTTCTTCCTCTTACTCTCTCCTCACTTGCTCCCTAATTCAGCCACTCTTCTTCCTGTATGTTCCTACTCCCCTTCTCTCACTCCCTCTCTCACTCTCACCCTCGCCTCCACATGCGCTCTGTTCATCTCATCCTGCTGCATCCCTTCCCAAAATGCAGAGATATTTGATTGAGCGTAATAATTACCCCTGGTCATATAATTGACCCAACTATTTTAGGACTCAGCTTGAGCGACAGTCATTTGTCATCTTGATGGCGCACAAAATCATTGCCTATACCTTCAGGTGACAGCGTAAATAACAGTTCATAGCAAGCTGCCTACTGGCAACAGGTTTGATGTACAAGAGGGGGCTGCAGATGGGGGGAGCAGGGACCCTACCCCGTGCTCTATAGGCTGGATAAGGACACAATGACCTCAGTGCAGGAAAGGGGGAGTGTGAGTTGTGGTGGGATTAGCCTTTCATCTTCTGATTTGCACCATATGCCCTCTGCTGCTGCAGCATACATGACCAACCTCTGACCGCTCTCCTCCATCCATCTGGTGGCTTCACACTCACATGGAAACAAAAACACAAAAGAGCAACAGATGCACATTTCCTTATCCAAGAAGACAGAACATCTACTGGGCTAATAAAAACAACGGTGGAACAGCGAGTGTAAATAGGAAAAGGCTGAAACATGACGACATGGACGATGGGTCAAGAAGCTGAAAAAGGAGGAGGGAGAAATGAGAGAATGCTTGGAGGAGGATGGATAGTGAGAGATGACCAGGGAAACAGACCGCGAGGATGACGAGGGGAGGAAGAAGATCTTGGCTGTGTTTGTTTGGCAACAGCAGGGCCAAGGAGCCCCAGGGGCATGCTAATGAGAGGAGGCCTTTCAGCAGTGTGTGTGTGTATGTGTGTGTGTGTGAGTGTGTGTCTGAGTAGGGTCTTCTCACGGATACCAGACCCCAGAGAGGAGGGGGGGGGGGGTCAGCAGGGGTAGGGGAGCCTCAGGGGTCAGGGAAGTGAACTTAGCAGGGATCCCACAACAACAAATGCCGTGCTAATCTTTGAGCTTTTTCCCCGTCAGCCCTGTAAAACACCAGGAGGACCAACGTCCTTGTGAAGTGAGGAAACAAGAGAATACATCCCATATGGAGCGGCGATGGTTGTCGGAACGCTTTGAATGTGAGAACGTATCTAATTCTGAGCTAATTGAGCTTTTGGTTCTCTGTGAATCAGGCAGAGTCATGGTGAAGCTGGAAAATATGTGTGTTTGATAGAAAACACCAATACAGTATACTGAGTAGACCAAAAAACATCTAAAACAAACCAGTGATGCATCTGCAGGCCTTTAAAAGTACAGGGACAACAAATTGTAAGCATTTACTGAACGTTTACAAATTGAAAACATGTGATCAGGTCTTGTTAGTATTGCAGACTCCATTGAGTTCATTGACGCTCCTCTCAAGTAGATTTGCTGTGATCTAATTCTGTGGTGTTACTTTTAAAAAGTTACCCAACCAACAACTGCTCTGGGGTATGTACTGCAGGTTTTTACTTTTTAGTTTTGGAGATCCATTTGTTTCAAACAATGCCACGGGAATGCAGAACTGTAAAAAATAAAAATAAAAAGCCAATGGAAAATCTTTTCTGTTTTCAGCAAAGTAATGTTGTGTAAACAGGACTGTAATTTCCTGCCATCATGGACTGGGGCTATCGTTTGATTTGGGTTGCTATGGTCTGTCTAACAACACAGCGATACAACGTCACTGTTAGCTAAAGAGCTGTTGTCTCTTTCAATGTGATTCTGTAGCTTTAGTTTGTTTGTGCTGCTGTTATTCACGCGCTCCACCTAATAATCACTGACACGACTCGACGGATTCTCCAACTTCATCTCTTCAGTCTCAGCAGGGTCATTGGCCACCTCCACCACCATCAGAGTCTGGGCTCTAAGATTGGATTTATCTTATCTGTTTATGCCCCTGAGACTTTCTGACATTCTAGTCAGATAATGTATCATCAAGAAACAACTGTCTTTATTCTAATCACTTGTCTGGTTTAACTGACATAAAGATATTTGACCATCAAGCTAGGAAAAAGGTTACAATTACAGTATTTTCTGCACTATAAGGCGCACTGGACTATAAGGCGCACATTCAATCGATGAACCATTTCATTGAAGATTAATGCACTGGATTACAAGGTGCATTGTCGGTTTTTGAGAAAATGAAAGGCTTTTAGATGCACCTTATATTGCAAAAAATACTTAACTTCATTGAGTCGGAAAAGTCAGCCACCATCTTTAACTTAATGTTACAGATTGTGAACTTATTCCCAAAAATTGAAAAAATAATCAAAACAATCAGTGATTAGAAGAGATATGTTTCTCTAAAATAAACACATAATATAAAAAATAACAAAGAAAACAGGAACATTTTGGTTAAATTTACAAAAAATTATTTTCAACAGTGTGGAAATTGTGTTTACAAAACCATAGCTGGCAAAAACAATTATTACGGTAAATAATGATTGTAATCTTCTAATACCATATTATGTGTAGTATTTTTATGCGTACCATGGAACTGAACCAAAATGCAACATTCTGAGTTTTGTCCAACTGCTGAATCCACCATTCATTCTGCTTTGAGCTCAGTTTTGATCTTCCCCAACTCCTCAGAAAAATCAGTATATTAAAGGGTTCGCAGTCCAACTTTCTGGACAGGCAGTCATAGTGGGACCTAAACCTTTGCTCTGAACATCTGTCGGCTGCTGACGACTGGGTATTTTAAGCAAAGAAAGTAAATAATGCAGTAAATACGGTAGCCTTATTTAAAACAAAGAACTAAAAACAAAAAGCGTAAACATAATGAAAAATTGGGTGGTGAAACAAAAACCTGTGACTGTGGGAGTGGTTGTGGGAATAATCATGTGAACGTAGGAGGTGCCTGAGTGCTGTATGCTTGACACTGACACTCCCATACTCGAGCACACAATCTGAATGATGATGAAGCTCATACAAATAAAGGAGGCTTCATTGTGGGTCAACCTTTCATGCTGTGAGACTGGGGGCCCTAAATGCGGTGTTTAGTCACCCATGAAGACCTGCACCCTGCTCAATTCACACCGAGGAAAGATTTCTTTAGGACACAGAACCAAGCACCACTTAAAGACACTGACAAGAGCCTGAGAAAACAGGCTGTCCACACCAGAGCAGTAGAGGACGAATGGGTGGGTGGAGAGCCCCCCCCATGAGCTGGATGTGAAGGTTGACGCCCGGTGAAAGGAGAAAGGAGGCAAAACAAGAACGGTTAACTCTGCGGTCCTCATGAAAAGTGAATGTGACGCTGACTTTTTGACAACGTTGTTTCAGGGTTTTGTTTTACAGTCAGTAAATTCTTCCTTTGTACTGTGGTGGCAATTCTGACCTAGATCTAAATGCAGGACATATTCATGGGTCAATCTGATCCATTTGTCTGCTTTCATGTTTGGCATGTAGAATGCAAGCATTGACTGGTTTAGAAAAGCACTAAAAAACCCATCACACAGATCCATTCACTGTCAGCTGACCCACTTTTTTCCCTCAAGTCTACAGAATCACAAATGAGTTCCGGTGTCTATGTAACTTCTGCAGAACAATCTAGCGTCATTATTCATTATAACAATCTATGTACCAAACTGGATTCCTCAAGATAATCCTGTCAGAAGAGCTCCTAACTCAACATGATGATTAAACAAACCAATCAAACATAATCTCTACTCTTCACTACTTATTCCTTGGAAGAGAAATCTCTCTGTGTAATGGAAAAAAGTTAATATTCTATCTGTCTTGAATCATTATAGCAAAATATGTGAACAGTGAAAAGGAAACCACAGTGGGCTGACTTATAATGAGTGCTGTGCTTTTTTTTTTTTTTTTTTTGGCTCCGTCAAAAAAACTGAGGAAAGAAAATCCTTTTCCTTAGCATCGCTGCCTATATTAGCTACAATCAGTGATGGTTGTGATAAATATCGATGACTTTTATTATCAGTTCATCTTCTGACTATTCTCTCAATTATTAAATTTGGTTGGTCAATATAATAATAGAGTGGAGATCCAAACTCCACTCAATTTCAACATATTTCTGATAGTATTTTCTTTCGGATCGGTGTGTCTTACATTGTACAATTTCTGGATTGTATTTTTTTTCCACATTGCGATTACAAATGTTAAACCAAACAATACCCACGAATCTGACTCAGCACTTCTGTAATTATATGCTTCTGTTACTATCACGCTAGATCTAAAAATTGAGAAACATTCACTCAGGGATGCCTGGCAGTCGTGTTTTTCCTCTAAAAAAAATGTCTCCTCAATCCTGCCTCCCTGGCATCTCCATATTCACCGTGGTTGCAAAGCCAGATGCTTCATATTAGCGAGACCTCCTATCTCAGAGTGCCTTGGAAACTGTGCAACATAACCAATGCAATACATAAAACTGAAGAAAACAAATTTCATAGTTTCAACCTTGAGAAGAAAAAAAAAGCAAGGGCAGAGAAACCTGGAAGACAGTGAAAGAAAAAGTAATATAAAGAGAGGGTGAAGGAGAGGAGGTGTTTATTGTATTTGTACCCCACAACCTCTCATTTGAGCCATGAACCTCAGCCATTTTGGAGAAAAATAAAGGTCTTTGCATAAGTGTTTCTTTTTCTTTCCTAATGTACTAAATATTTTAATGATATAAATCTGCAAGAGGGTTGGTGGTTTGCCACACTATTATAGAACTAATGAACCCATCAAGAAATACAGCACAGAGAAGACTCAACATTATCCTGCTAAATAGAGAATAATGAAAACATCCACACACTCCTGTATAGATTTTCAGTAGAAATTCTGAGTTTTTTTACATTTGGAGTTGAAGGTTTCAACAGGAAAAACCTTTGCCAGATTGACAAAGTAAATGGAAGAATGTGGTGACCCATAACTGGGAGCAACAGGAAAAAGAAGATTTTTTTTTTTAATTTCCCAAATGGGAAACAAAGATAAACACACTTGAACCAGAGGAGCCTGAGAAGATCACAAGTTGAAAGTTTTGCATCTAGCAGATATGGGGGGGGAATGATCACTATCATATTAGCACAGTTGTGTTTGCTAACCATCTGATAGTTGGTAACAAGCCTTTGCCAGTTTGTGCTGGACAGAGGCTCCTGCAGTGAAAATAGCTTAAACCATCAAAAATCAAAACAATGGGCTCAAAGAGACTAAAAAACTCAAAGTCAGGTGATAACTGTGGCATGCATTAAAATGAGTGACTACCAGCCCTCTCATCAATTGTTAATCCAACACTATTAGCTGTTTGATAAGATCCTTCATCTAATTATGCCCCCCTAAGGTGTGGATGTCCCTTGTCTGATTTAATCTCTAACTTTCTTTGCACACATTTGTCTCACTACTTTGTCATTATTTTGACATAGAGCACCTTAAAAGAGAGATTTAAAATGTATGTTGGTGCATTAAACTACACAGAGAGACCCACAGGGACATCTTATACTTATCTTACCTCAGAAGTGGCCTCATAAGCTGAGTGACCAGACAGCAGTCAGTTTAAATCATAAAGACATGAGCAGGTTAAAACTTTAACGTTGCTTAGATTATCAATATTCTGACGGTTAATAAAGGAACCCTTAAAGGACAAAATAAATAAATAACTGGGATGGTTTAGAGTTTGTCTTGCTAGATGTGCTTGAACCTTCAGTAAAATTAACAGATCTTTAATTTGATGTCATTCTTCAACCATGACAAGGTTCTCCACAACTTCACACCTAAAGCGCTGGGACGTTGCACAGGATGAAAGCATGTGAACCCACACACACACACACACACACACACACACACACACACACACACACACACACACACACACACACACACACACACACACACACACACACATAGAAAATAGAGACATAATGAAGCACAGAGGCACGGAGACACCAGACTTTCCAGCTAATTTTGGGGTTGCTTCCCATGAAGAGCTTCCTCCCTCCTCCGCTTCCATCCCAGCTGCTGGGATTTTTTTCTCTCTGCATCACTCCCGCTGATCCCATTGTCCTCACGCTGCCAACCTCTGACCCTTTCAAATGCCTCCAACACTGTTCTCCTGAGTCTTATTAGAAGGAGCAAAAAATTCAGCCCCAGACGGTGCTTCTCCATAGAACCAACCAGTCGGACCCCACTGAGTCAGGATTCATCGTCAGCGCTATGACAACAGAGCAGATGACACGGAGATCGCTTTAATGTCATTGTTCCACATCGGTCTCCTCTCCTGTCCCCAAAAGCGCTGCATCCTGAGGCTGGATCCTGGAAGGGCAGAGTTAGCTGTAACCTGAACCTGACACTTCCACCCCTGCAGAGACCTGTTTGTCCTCAGATTCACAATGGAAGCAGTGAAAATGTGAACTAAGTGCTTAACAATAAGTAGGAGGGGGGGGAAAAAACAGTTCATCACGGGAGAAAAATGGAAGCTAATCTCTCTTGTGGTCGGTGCCCCCCACCCATTTCCCAGCTGACCTCAGCGGGAGTGGGTCGGTCCATTACTTTACTGGTTTTAAGCACAGCTTCAAACAGTAGGGACCGTAATGACCATCACACTGGACATTATAAAGCAACTGCTAAGCAGAGTAGAAGCTATTTATGGCACCATCTGATGCAATGCAGTCGCTCCATCATTATCGGTGTCTAAACATTTACACTTTCAAGAATGCGTTCTGCGAAACGCCGTCATTCACATGGATGCAGACGTCTCCGTAGATGGAAATACGTGCTTGCATGTGTTGCTCACATGACCGCTGCGCCGATAGTAAAAAGTTATTGGAATTAAAATTTAAGAACTTCAGTTTTTACCCCTTGAATTCTGTGTTTATATATTCAGATTGCTTGGTGATTAAATCCTTACTAACAAATACAATCAGCTAGGAGGAGGAACATGTTGCTTATCTCAAGTTTACTCTGACATTTAAAAAAACGGCAATTAGCAAATAGTAATTCAAAGAAACTCCTACATCAACGTAAATACACCTCAGTGCAGAGCCGTTAATGTAAATAACACAATGCACACATCCACAAGTTTCTCACACTCCTCTGTACATTCCAGACACTCAGTTCCCTTCTGTGCGTTACACGTACAGCTGTGGTCACTCGATTGTTGCAGTATTGTTTTCCCATAGGGTAAAGGTCAAAAGCTAAGATGACTTATGAGGTTTCTCAGCGGTGTCGCTGCGATATCAACACTGGTAACTGATCTCTCCTCTGGTCTGTATGCGGTTGCAGGGTCAAGCTGTTTTACAGACAGAAACATCTGGGATTTCCTCTCTCCCCCCCAAAGCTGCAATTACCTGGAATGTTGCTCCAAAAAGGAACTCATAATGAGCGACACAAAAGTCTTAAACACATAAGGTGTGCAAATGGTAAAAGCATCACACGGTACCCCCGAAGGATGCTGATGTCTCTGTTTAAAGCATTCTAGGTTGAGTTTACTTTTTTTAAAATCTGATCAAATTGAAATCCATCATCTCAACCCCCCTCCCTCCCTCCCCAACAGTGGAGCAAACACTCTCCCTCAGCTATTTGGTTTCCTGCAGCTGTCATTTTATTAAAGCTCAGCTATTCAGATTTTCATCTGCTTGGCAGAAGTGCCTCTTTCCTGCCTATCAAGCCTTTCTCTGGAGAATAATAAGCAAGACAATGAAAGCTCTCCTGTTGTAATTGGGCAGGAAAGTGATTCCTGGCAAAAGTGAGTGTGATTCCAGTGGCCTCTTACTCTGGTTTCATGGTTCGCATGCAGACCCACATCACAAACACGCAGGCGGAGATCAGTCATGTGCATTTCCTTCTTAGAAAAGCAACTCAGCAAGCTGTGGAAAAAAATATATTGATAGGTTTTTACACGTAATACTGAATATAGAGGCAAACATAAAGTTGAGGCTACATAAGCAGTCATTTAAATTCCCAAGCATAGCATTGTTGCGTAGCTGCCTCCAAATGGTCTCTGGCTGTCTGGCGAGGCTCTTCATATGGTGATCGTGTCTCATTGGTGTGCGAGCGTACCCCAGATGCTTTTGTCTTATGGTTGTTTAGCAGCTGCGTACAAAGCGCCGAGGACAAAGACGTATCTGTGGAAGGTTTGAATACACTCAGCGGGCACGCAGCCAACAGCTCAATCCTCCAGACTCCCACAGTTCAAAAGCAGTGGAAGGCCCTCTGCTCTCGCTCCTCACACGTGGTCTTATGTGGAAATTAGTTGGAGGCTTCTCATTTCATCTAATTTCACATCTGCTCTGTGGTAACATCAAGCTCCAAACAACTTAAATCGCAACTTTTTGGAAATAAATAGAAACAATACTTTCATTTATGCACATTCTGCCAAACAGGAAGAATGAATTGACCACATTGACAGAACTAAACTTAGCTGATGACCCCCCCCCCCCCTTTCCTTCATCTCTGATTATAGGGTTAGGAAAGAAAATATCAACTTGGAATCTTTCAAAACCTCAGTAGGGTTCTGGAAGGAGACGCCGATCACGGAGAGGTGAGATGTAATTCATGATAAATGAAAAGAGAAATGCATCCAAAGCATTCAAACACACACACAAACACACACACACACACACACAAACTAATCCTATCGCTCCGATCGTGGCCATCACACACTGGATTCATTAGCTGTCTGTAACTCTGGTCTAGCTGCCACGACAATCACAGTGACTCCATTATGATCCGTCTGCTCGCTTCCCGGCAAGAGAATTCAGGTCATTCAGGGAAAACTTTATTGACTTTTTGATCAATGACTACAGCTCATGTGATGGGGTGAATGAAGGCAGATACAGTCTTTTTAGATGATGAGTGTTGTGCTGCATTTGGCTGCAGACTGAAAATCCTGCCCTGTGTGTGTGGGGGGGGGGGGTGTCTGTTGAAGTGACCGAATGTCCCGTCAGCTGTAGCGCTCTTTGCTTCGTGAACCTATTGCTTCTCAGATGCCATCTGGAACAATCATCTGACTGTTAACAAAACACGGATGCAGGATGGTGCTCGGCTGGCAAATATCACCTTTGACCTCCGTGTGCATGAATTCATGCCAGCATGTGCAACTGGGGAAGAAATAGACCTCATTATGCACGTATTTGGCAGTTTAACCTTGAGAATGGTGGGTGGTTCTCTGAAGTTTTGCAGATAAGATAAAAGGCCACATTGTAGCTTTTTGCATATTTTCTCCAACACCAGGGTTCAGCTGCCTTTGCATATCCCAAAGTCGTTTTGCATGTAAGGTATTTTCAGACATTTAAATGCCATGCTGATTCCACCATGAGACACACACTCACACTCGCATCCTTTCTGTTCAAATGTGAATAGGCTTCTGTAGTTGAAGCGATGACCAACGCACATGCTTGAACAAGCATCCCGCCTCAGGAACATCTATTCCAATCATTTCATGTCACAACACTCAATGGCTCTTTTGTTGTCGGAGATGTTAAGCTCAACAAAATTAATGTGACTCTTCTGGAAGACTTGAGAGAAACAAGGACGAATCAAGAATGAGGGAGATTTATCAGGAAACCCAAAGGAGCTGGAATGGAAGGGATGAATGAAATCCATGAAAGAGGGGTAGGGTCTCATTTGCAGTAAGTGCTATGGGAGCTTCATAAGTACTATGGAGTCTTGCCTGACGTATAATTACTGAAGATGCTCCATCATATGTTATGCCAAATGGAAAGAGGCCCAGAAATTATGTAGCTATGACAACGGCTATCTCATTATGGAGCATATTTGGCGTAATTAATGAATAAAAACTGGAGACGAGAAACCAATTTAGGAATTACCGATGGTCACACAAATTGCCCATACTTTATTTAAACTAAACCTCATCTGAGACTCAGAAGAGTGCTTTTATTCAGACAACCAAACACAAAACAGTGAAACTCATTTTTGCAGTCTTGTGTTTTTTACTCACGGAAACAGAAGCATCTGCACGACCTACAGTTTTGTCTCCGAGGACAAAATCACCACGCGTCAACTAAAACAGGGAGGAATTTATCTGGGACTTTGTTATTGCTCTGCCATTTCTTGACAACTTGTTGATTTCGAGAGCAAAAAAAAAAAAAAAAAAAACACAACCCACCTCCGCTTACACAGCATTTGCTGCCAAGGGTCTTTCCTCTCTTCGCAGTCAGGATGCAAGGTCAGAGCACAACGCGGATAACCCACGTGTGTTGGTGACAGCGATCCCTGCTGACGGCTGCGCTACACAATCAGACACTTTCCAGATGGAGAAGGAATGCCAAACATTACAGAAGAAAAACCCACATCTTGGAGATACTTCATAAACACACATGCAAAAAAAACCATCATCGTCCAGCTCCTGTGTTTGGAGATCTCTGTATGACCGGTGGGAAGATTTGACAAGTTTACATGTCCATTTGTTCACAAGCAAATCCTGAGTCAGTAACAGCTGATAAATCCGACTACAATGAGATGCTATGAAGCACATTCAACCCCGTCAGCTGAGATTTACTCCCTTTCTCTCAAACTATTCAAAAACAATGATGTAACATTTGGATCTGCCCTGATCTTTTTTTTTTTTCCACAAGACCACCACGCTGATCGCAAAACACTCAGAGTTAGAAGGTTCATGAGTTTCCATAAGGAAAAACAATCTTTCCCCCATTTTCATGATCAGGATCTGGCTTGAAGGGGGAGCAGACGCAGTGGTCACGGTTAAGTCCGAACTATTTGATCTCCTTCGCTTGTCAGGAGCATAACTCGAGTGTGTTTGTGACAGATAAGCTGAAAGAAATGGTTGATTTTCCACAAGCTGAAAGCAGCTGAAAGTTGTTGTTTTTTTCTGTCAAATGCATTTGAAACTTCATCTGTTTGACTTCTTTCTTCTGTGCGTCTGGAGCACAAACTTGCAGCAAGGAAAATCAATCAAGCTTTCAACACTGATCCATGTCATGCTTTTTCATTGTTACAGTGAGGATGATCATCACATGCAAGGATCGTTTATCTCCAGGCCAAGTGGCTCAAGGATCAAATATAAAAAATGTTTAAAAAAAGATGAGGAAAGCTGTGTGTGTGTGTTTACTCACTGGGGTCCCCCTGGCAACCAAATACTGTTTGTTGGGTGAGTGTCACAGGACTCTTAACACCAAGAATTTGATTTGACGGGATATTTGTGGAAAATGACTCGCTGTCTCTGAGTCTAGTTCAGCAGACGGAGGCCAAAGTTATCCTCCCACATCCTTCACGCAGGCCAACGCACCGTTGAAGCATTCACCGTGAGGACAAAGCAGAACCTCACAGGAGCATGTGGGTCCGTGAGGGTGAAGGTGAGACATGTTATCTATCCTCTAGATGCCATCTTCACTCAGCAGCACCGCAGGCTTCATAGACATCCTGTTTATTTTGGGTCAAACAGTTTCACCAACTCATCTGATGAAATTTTTTGTTTCTTTCCGAAGTTTTTTTCCACACAAAATCGAAACTCATCAGAACCAAATCCTTTCTCCGACACATCAAACACAAGTTTACAGGAACTTATTCATGCCAACAGCAACAACAGGCTGTATTGTTTGGTTCTGGTGTGGCTATGGAGATTTCTTGATTATAAAATGGGACTTCAGCAAGAAGAATTGTTGTGCAAAAAGTTGATTGCCATGCAGACTAATATCCTCGATGGGGGAATGTGGGGGAATCGGTTCACACGGTTTCTGCTCTGAGACTTGCGACTCGGTGAACTTCCCTCTGTACATTCGGAGCCACTGAAGTTGCACAAAGGAGCAGCTCCAAATTAGGAGCACAAAGACGCCTCTATGAGGAGCTTCAGAGTGAATTAATGAGCATTGATAAACATTCGCACAGAGTGTTCTTCCCTCGCCTCAGCTGCACCGTAGCAAACAAGACGAGCCAATAAATAAGACAAAACTCAGATAACTGAAAACTGTAGAACGACCAATTCTGGAAATGTTTTTTGTGCTTTTCTTGTCACAAATGTATTCCAGTGAAAGATGAAGAGTTGGGAATGTTTTTGTCTTTTCCCGTTTCCAATCCCATCTGGTCCACAGGTTACCACTACTTCACAGGTTTAAGGCTGGCAGAAAGTTTCTACACATGCATGAGGATGAGTGAGTCAGTTCTGCGATGCATCGCCCACAGGTTAGGAACTCAACAGCTCAGCCAACAACACTTGGGGCTGATTTAAAGATGGAACAGACCCAGCTCAGCCCTTCACAGAGAAATTACAAGCTCTGGCAGAACACATGCAGAAGGAGGTTTTGCAGCAGTGGAGCATCTGAGTAATAAAATGTGTTGTCTCTTAAGTTTTTCCAGAAACTTTAAGCCAACTTCTACCAAACACATGAAAACACTGAAAACTACTTTTTGCTCATCTCAACAGATTTAGGACCTGTGATGAAGCAGCAAGTTGATCTGGATTTAACACCTCAGCACAGTTGACCGGAGGAATCCTGATAGACTTAATCTCTCTAATCGCTTTCCTCGACTTGCTCCAGCAGGCTGCTCCTCATGTAACCGGGTCAGGTAAACTACATTCCTCTGAAGCGTTTCTGCATAAAAGTTTAATTCAGTTGAAGCTACAAAAATAAATAAATAAATAAATAAATAAATAAATAAATAAATAAATAAATAAAACTCAGTGCGCTCCGAAAGTTGGAGCGTCAAAAACATGACGCACGCTGTCATGACGCAAAAGCGATGTTTATTCTCTCCTATCGGCCACATTTTGACGTTTAATCGCTTTAAAAACTTACCCATTGTTGTGACTTTTTTTTTTCTTTCTTTCAAAAGCGTCCGAAGTTACGCGATGTGCTGAAAGTTGACCCCCCGGCTCCGCTGGTGCTGCGTCTCAGGATGCAAAACTGTCCGCCTGGCTGCTCAAACATTCAACGCTGCGTCCCTTTGGAGACAGGCTGAGTGACGTCACCACAGAGGGGATTACAGATGGGAGGACCGAGTGCCCCCACCCCCACCACCCCCACCACCCTCATCTCCGCTTTCCTCGCTCGCCCCCCCCCCGGCACCTCCTCGTGTGGAAGTTTATCGTGACGCATTCCTGCGCTCCCGCAACTCCAGGACGCGGAGAGACGTGCGTGGAGCCTCATCAGCAGGGTCAGGAATACAGTCAAATAAAAAGGATCACAATCAAAACGCAAACTCAGCAAAGGTTCTGTGTGCTGTTGGTCAAGTTATTGGATCAGCTGTAACAAGCTGACTACTGCTGAATGAGTTCTTGTCACAGGTCAGAGGTCAGAAGTCAATGTGATGGTTTGCTCAACAGGAAACCAAAGGTGTGTGGAGAAACTTTTGTTTTGAAGGTAATGTATCCTGAAAGCTTTTGATCACAGTAGTCTCAGTCTAGAAGCATATTAGACTTTAAAAATGTCATAAAACACAAATAGAAACACGCTGAACGGACATTTAAAATGATACCATCTTAAAATACAGTATAACTGATCACAAATGGATTTGATTTTCTTTGACGTGATACAATTCCCTAGAAGGACGAGCGAAGAAAATTAATGTATACTTAGACAGACAGATGCTACCTTCATGGAAATATGTTTACAGCTTAAGAAGTAGGTTAATATTTTTTTTGTGTGTGAAATATATGAATTCTTTTGTCGTAATAATTCTTATTTGATCCTTCAACGATAGCTGGATTTGGTTTATTCTGGAGGATGTAATGATAAATAATGAGAAAAAAAGCGAAGATTGTCTTCCACAGGGTTGATGCAAGTAAAAACTACCCTCACCAGTCTGAAAGCTTGTGCACTAGTGAACAGTGGAAAAATAAATCCCCCCCCTGTATGAGGTTTGATGTAAACATTTCTCACTTCTGATCTGGAATTGATCATTTACAGCTCTCTTTTTGTAAAATGGGGCCTTTACTATTGATTATATTCCATCCAAATATATATATCAACATAATATGACCTGAATCCATGAGCCGTCCAGCATGGAAACTATGACAACGTGTACATTTTCACTTCATTTCAATATTAATACTGACAGGACACCGGTGTGAGAGAAACCATAAACTGCAAACAAGTGCATTAAAAATCTTTGTCTCCATGAGACGGAGCAGGTTGGTGTGCTTCATGACTTCCTGTCTGTACATGAGCTGCGTGTGCGTGTGTGTGTGTGTGTGTGTGTGTGTCTGTGTGTGTGTGTGTGTGTGTGTGTGTGTGTGTGTGTGTGTGTGTGTGTGTGTGTGTGTGTGTGTGTGTGTGATGGAGCTCTGCATCAGAACATTCCAGCACTATGCAGGCTGTTAGAGCAGATGCAGCAGCTGGCAGACAGCAGGTATGCAACTGATGTTTTTGTGGACCACAGCAAAACAGAGCACATCAAGAAAAGCCTTCTTATGTAGACGGGACATATGGTCGCATCACGGACGGAGGATCCACCTGGACATGATATTTCACTTTATTAGTTGTTGCAATTCTTCGAGTTAGAGGATATTTATCCTACAATTAAAACTTTGGAGCCACGGTTGGGGTATATGGGGTGAACATTGTCATCAGGTTTGAGGAAATATGTTCTGTCCACCTCAACATTCATCCTATAATCATTCTGCTTTCATTCAGCTGTTAAAGAAGGGATGGTTTATCCATTTCCTCTTTGAGAATGGCTGTTAAAAAGTAAATTTTGTGTAATGCTGTAATGTAATGCTAGAGGTTATGGTCTTTCCCACATCAGTACAAACAGCTATTTTCCAGTTACAGGCGATTCTGTGACTGCGGACTGGTTTCTTGTGGAATTAAAATACCATTCAGGTGAAATAAAATACTGCAAATGTCTATTTGAAATACATTCTGGAAAAGATTTGTGAACAAGAATTTCAAAAAAATGAAATGCTGAACCGTGCCAGGTTTCAACCCAGTGATTTGTTGAGTGGTCGACTAATAGCTCAAGTATCACATATGGACAAAGTATTAAGTAGAGTAATAGTGTATGTTTTTCTTGCTGAAGAAGGAATGCAAAGACTTTCAGCTGAAGACCAGAACATTTCTTGAAGTAGTTTTTGCTCTTCCAATGCCTGTTATGTTTTTAATTAAGAATAAACGCAGTGAAGAAGGGATGAAAGCAGACAGAACGGCAAGGCTGAGGGAATCCTGCAGCGTCTAATTACATGTATTAAAAAAACTGCTGAAAAGCAGGTCCAAACAAAACGGATACCATGGTTACAAGCTGCTAAAACAATGACCGACATGTCAAACTGGCTCAAAATGAAAAGTGTTTTAAAGCAACTCTGGCCTCTGATCGAATCCTTGCAGCTCTGGCCTGTAGGGCATCCCTCAATGTCGGCTTGTGACGCCGCGTCACAGACGTTCATCGACTAAAACCCTCTGGTCGAATTAGCAAAATAACAAAGTGGTAGCAAAATGACACAAAAACATCTCTAATGGATCTTCATCAGTTTATTTCAAGCCATTCCAAGTGTCTTTCTCAGGGTAAACACATGTTCAGTAATACACCAGCAAACATCCGGTGCTTTGTGTTTTATGGCTAAAGCTGTGGGCCATTACTGTGGACACATGGGATGGTTTTCCCAGAAAAGACATGGTTCAGCAAATAAAAGTTAAACTCAGCAAGGAAATATCCAGAAGAAATATCTCTCTCTATATATGCCTTAATGCAGAAATGTTTTACTGACACACGACGGTAAGGAAAAGCTGTGGATCTACAATTTGTTTTTAATGTTTGATGTCAGCTGAAGGGTTAGTTAAACACTTAAGAAATACTTAGATCGTAAACACTTTATTTCAATCTGCTCATTTTGACTGCGTAACCCTGATGGTGTCTGTTTTACTGAATCTCTTCAAGTAGATGAATAACTAAAATAAATGTAATAACTTTGAGGGTTTGCTATTCATCTGCTGGAGGTTCTAATAATCAATGAAAACCGACTGTAGTGAAGTGGTGACAGACTCCAGCAGGTCGAGGTTGAAGACCAACATGTAAGCAGAGCTGAGTTCATGTAATTTATCATCCCTGAGGCCTTAAGAGGGCCACCAAAACAGCTGGGGAGGGGGGTGGGCAGGAAGTCACCACCGGGGTTTATCTCCTCTCCCTCATGTGTTACAAGAAACTGTTAACAGAACAGGAAAAACTTAAGGGAGATGAGCAAGAAGACAAAACACAAGCTGCGTTGCCTTCTGGGTCTTGTGGATTCCTGGTGATGTAAACTGTGGAAACGTTTGGGAGTGACCAGATATGGAGAACTTGACACACTTTAGCTGTAGCAATGGAAAAACAAAGAAGCACTGTGAACGACCTTGTGACTTGGCCTCCAGAGACAATTGGGTCATTGCAGCGTTGCGTAGTGGATGTATCATGATCATAAAGAGACCATAGTGATGGACACTTGATTAATGTTGACTTCTTTTTTTTTTTCCAAGCCATCATTGCCCTAGTTGTGATGTAAACGTCTGCTGGATCCCTCCGACACTCCCGTCTTCTGCTGGCTGGCAGGAACGTTCACGGACAGGGAACACATTACACAACAGACGTCACTGAGGTCAAACTTACATTAATGGTTCATTTTATATGTCGGTTGAAAAGTTTTCACTCATAAATCCGATGTTTTGTGATACCAAAAAAACTTCTTCTTTTTTTTTTTACATAACTGAACTGAAAGTTTGACACTTTCACACTAATCTATACCATGCTGCCATCTTGTGGTTCAATCTAAGGTGGCCCTGAGGTGACATTTATAAAAACACACAAACAATAATGTGTATTTGGTCACATACATTAATACCTGTTGCGTTCTATCAACACACACCTAGCAGTGTTTTCTATGTATTGTTGTGTCAGTGCTGTTCCACATTAGATATAAAGAAAATGTAAGAAACAAGAAAATGTGACATGAGAGAGAACAATAAATAGCAGACATGCATATTGATGAATATAATGTGTGATTTTGCCATAAATTTGTATGAAAGAAAATATAGATCTATCACATTGTGTGACAGGATTCCAAAGTTGATTCAGGAATATTAGTTTATTCTCCAAAATATTATTTAAACTAACTAAATGACAGAGCCACTGCAGAGACTCGCAGTTACATATTATTAATATTAATGTTGTTTATTACATCACATTATTCGACATCACCATTGTGTTTCTGCTAATCTGGGTTTTTCGTGTTACCTGTTATGTGTTTTCTAATTGTGAACATGTATTCCAAGTTTACCACGCACTATGCATTGACTGGATGTTCAGAATATGACCTCTTCAGTTTTCAGGAGAATATTCTTTGAAAGAATTATCATTCTGGCAGAAAGAACTTTATCTAAGTATGGCTGCTTTTCTGAGTGACCCATGCATTGTGTAGAATTGTATTGTTTGGAAAGTGGTGAACTTGCTGTCGCTCATTCAGTACTTTGATAATATGATCCAGGCGATAAAAATGAAATCCACACTTGTTCTGCACAGCAGAACAAAGCCCGATTGGCATATTTTAATTACAAATGAATCAGAATCTACTTCAGAATGAGATCACACTTCAGTTGATTTTGGATCCACCTTGATGGATGCAGATATTTGCATGTAATCTTGTTTCACAAAGCCTGAAATGTTCTTTTATGCACTGAGTAGGAGACATGTTCAATTAGCAGCTGCCATTAATGTGATGTTTTTTCATATCACTGACGTTGAAAGTCATATTTCTCCAGAGGACCACTGTTATGTTATGTGACAGATTAAAAGAGAGGTGTGCTGGAGTTTACCTGAGGGAAATTATCAAGCCGTTGGATGACAGGAGACATCAATGCTTGAATGGTATCACGTCAAAGCAGCTGCTCTCCTGTTGACTCTGAATCTATTCTGTACATCTATGTTCTTTTTAAAGGTTTAAGATTTTACTTTTTCAAATTATAAATCCAAGGTGAAAGTATTATTTACTGAATTATTGAAAGCTTGCAAAAATAAAAAAGATTTCAAAAAAATGTATTGTGACTGGAGTACAATCTGGTCAAAACACTACATAAATACTATTATGCACAGTATACACATTCAGAATTGTTTAAAAAAAACCTGAAAAATATGTCAGATCTGATGCCTTACTGATTTATAAACTGAAAAATAGCAGCACATTTAGTTTTAAACATACAAGCATTCTCTTAAACATCCTCTCCAGGGATTTGTTTACACTTTATGCTATAATAGCAGCCAACACGTTGGTGGCCCTTATCACATCATAAAAACAACACAACAACACAAAAGGATTGATTGATTAATTACAAATAAGAAATTCTAATCTGTGGAATAATTTCATGTGTCATTTGTAACATAACGAATTATGAATACTGTTAATCAATTTTAATTTGACTTAATAATATCCTCATTTTAAAGTGCCGTTGAACCATATTGGAAAAAATGTCAGCCTCATATTTAATGTTCATCAAACCTGGTTTACCTGGTGTTAACCATATATAAGCAAAGCATGCTTTACATGTTTAACATATAAAACATTCCAAGGTGTCAGGGTTAGAAGGTGGCTATGAAGAAAAAAAAAGCAAGCGAACAAAGGATAGATCCCAAAATGCAAAAGGCAGATAAAAATTTTGGAAAATACAGTTTCGAAAATATGAAAAAAAATATCTGCAAAGTATGACAAATATTCAAATCAAATATCTGGCAACCCTGAAACATATATTAAAACACATCCAGCAATAACCATCCTTGAAAAATCCCAAAAATATTCAACTGATAAGTGCATAAACAGGCCAACAGCAGGGCAGATTCATAAGCATAAGACTGCATACCTTCAGTTACATTTGAAGTCAACATACCTATTAATCCCCGAGGCATAACACATCTTATTTTTCAAATTACTGCAGATTCTTTTCTGTTCCACCTGTAAATGTCATAATTTAAAATGATTTTTTTCTCCATGATACAGTAGTGTACAACACAACTGGGCCCTCTCCTGTGTGTAGCCCGTATGAACTTTCGAAGTCAATTTAACACAAAATAAAGACAAATCTCCTGTGTGAAAATGTGTTCACCCCAATTACCCTGATAGCCAATTGTGTCACCGTTAGCAGCAGGAAACGAGACCAAACGTTTATGGACCACACACTCAGTCTCT
The DNA here is from genome assembly GCF_040054535.1 of Antennarius striatus. Taxonomy (NCBI): domain Eukaryota; kingdom Metazoa; phylum Chordata; class Actinopteri; order Lophiiformes; family Antennariidae; genus Antennarius; species Antennarius striatus. Next base: position 15,150,996 of record NC_090787.1, read on the forward strand.
GACATTGTGGGACTAAAGCAGACACACTGGAGGCCCTGATCTAAAAGAGTTCCTGTCTTCCAAAACAGGTTTATCATGGCCAAATTCAGACAAACCGGGTGAGCAGTGATCTTTGCCCTACCGCTGTCCGTTTCTGAAGAAGCCTTTGATTTGTTTATGGGAGATTTTTGGAAGGTTGGCCACTTTATGCAGTCTAAGGATCTTAGAAATGACTTTTTAACTCTAAGTAGACTGTTTTATTTCAACCACCATGTTCCACTTGTCTTCTGGAGGATTTTTGTATTTTACAGTAGTATGCTACTTAGACCTACCAGTCAAGTTCTTGCATCTGAAAAAGTTTCTTTAAATGTAGATCTGACTGAACAGGTCTTGTCTAGTTCAGCGTCGACCAGTTAAAGATGCAGTTTGGTGTTTTTTTTGGAACTAGTTTCTCAGGGGATACATTCTCACAGACCCAGTTTACCCTAAATTATTCAACAAATGCAATTTCAATTTATATATTTTATTTATTCACTTATATTCAAGTTGTTTTTGTTTTCATTAAATAGTTTGTATGACTACCAATCTAATATGAGACAATTTAATATGAGACACAAAATAAAGCCCATTTCTTTTTCACTGTCTACAGTTTTACCAAATTATTGTATTTAATAGTTTCATGTGTGAATAACTTTCCATAAATATTATATAGCTATTTGTCATTTTTAAAACCATTAGCATTCCTGAAAGCAATTATGTCAAATTGAATGGTAGCATCCCTCAAGTTTGTATTTAGTAATGAATTGTGGTGTATATTAGCAGGTTGATTACTCTCCGCCAGCCTTGATCATAATTTCCCTGCTGTGTGATTTGCAAACACAATGGCGATGTTAATTAGAGATAAATGCCCGTTCTTATAGCTTTTTCATTGGGAGGCTTGTGACCTCTGAATGGTGATGTTTGAATGTGGTTTTCCATTCATGTCAGTAAAAAGGATTCTCATGAGGCCATTAGCAGTTGCTCATTAATACAGCAACAATTTCTCATTGCATTGTTTCAATTAATGACTTATTTGCCAAATGGATTTTATCTACATGTCCCCGGCGCTGCCACAATTCTTGCTCTTCACTCGGAAAGAGCAGACGGGGTGAGCCGTTTGGATCAGTCACGTTTACTGGATGTAAAAGGGGAACAGACAAGAAGTTATTCTGAATTACTACAAAATAAATTAGCCACTCATGTGCTCATACACGCTCTTTGGGTCTGTTATGTACATTTGTTGATGTCAGTTTTAGTGTTTATGGGATTCCCGCCTCTGGCTCCTTTATATAAAAGGACACTGGTATTTTTTCTTTATACTGAGAACATAACGCAGAGATTCATTATCATTTACAGTTATTTTACCAAAGGCTTATTGAAGCTATTGAACACATACCTGATCATTTTATATAGCGCATTGGACCATTTTGCCCCAAATGGTTTGCTTTAGATGTGGCAATTTAGTAGAGAAAATTGCCACATGTGATGTGCATTTTCTTTTTGCCTTGGCAGCCCAAAACTATCTTTTCAAGATGTTTGCACGGGTGTATCATTAAATAATGGTGGATTTTCTGCTCACAGCGCTCATCCTGGAAGAAGAGGGGAACATGGCCGAGTTACAGACAGAAGCCAGTAGTGTCATTATTGTCCCCTGAGGCTTCATGTTTCATTAGAAAACAGTCTCACTGAGCTTCATCCACATCGATCCACACAACACAGCCAAAGAATGACAAATATAGAAAGAAACATCCGAGGTGTGTGTGTTTGTGTGTGTGTGTGTGTTAAAGCTTTTCAGACGTAACTTGTCTTATAAACTGATGTTTTACTTCATCGTTGTAACAACAGTTTACGTTTACTCCTTTACCTGGGGTTGGGTAGTTAATGGTTGTTGACGTGTTATTTAACCATCTGGTTCACCTGCATCAACGTGCATTGGATGAAGCTGGCCAACATTGTTGATTTGTGGGTTAGAGTGTGTGTTTTTTAGGTCAGTGCTCCTGTTTTTTTTGCCGTGCTGCCCTCTTAGGACAGAGAAAACCATAGAGGGGAGATGTGCTGCTCTCAAGCAAAGTATCTTACATGACACCATTAGTCTCTGCGTGTCCCAACAGTTCAGTGTCAGCTCATAACCCTGGAAGGTTTGGGACACATTGTAAATATAGACTCCTGCTCAAATGTTCCTGAGTTTAAAGCATGAAATATGTGATTCCAGTCAATTGGAATACAGTCTGGAATCATTTTGTAAAGTTTGACTTTTGGTCTAAAGGCATTTGCAATACTTAATAATGCATACATGAACATTGAGGGTCAAGCTTCCAAGATATATTTTCATGTCTGTCTCTTCAAGTGATAAAATAAGAAAATTGTTTATTCAATAAGTTGTATTCATCATTTTTTTAAAGACATCCGTCATCTGGGGTTTCTGGGCTATTATTTGTCCCTTGGCCTAACTGCTTGAGACAATTAACTGATGCTAAATTAAAGCATGCCTCATGTTTTTCTCTCCTGCTTGATGAGAACAGCTGCAGCAGATCAATATGTCCATTTGTAAAGTAAAATCTAATTGGAAATTGTTGCTCATTTGTGCCTGCTCTGAGGCAGTGCAGCAGACCCACAGGCAGTGTGCTTTTGGCACACAAACAGATGAGAGTCATTAGTTATGTGCGTCATAACGACAAATCAAAGAGTCCTCTTACCATGTGGATCCCTCTTCCCAAATATATTGGCAGCATTTAATTGTGCTCTCCCTCAGAAACCTCTCAGTTTTTGAGGTTGCATTTATCATCAGAAAAATACAGCTGCTCCAATCCGCTTATCAATGTGTGTCTCTCTGATGTTTCCATGGAAACTGTGTTTACGGCCCCACAGAGTTCTAAAAATGGTTCCAAAGTGATAACAGTGCCAGATGAATGAAGGCAGTGCAAACATGTGATGGACATTGGCAATGACTGACATTAACAAGCTAGAGACACGTGTAGGACGTACGCATTGGTTCATTGTGCACAAGGTGAAAGCGGAATTTTTCAAAATTAACTTATAATAATCACATTTTTTGCCCATTTTCTTCCTTCTGATTAATTAAAGCGCTAAGAATAGAGTCAATCATATCCCCTCTGTTCCTCTATTTTTATTCTAGCCACTTAGCAGCAGGATTTATAGCTGCTTTGAAAAGGTGTTGAATATATTATCCAATGAGCACAATTTAGATTTAGGCAAATTTAAAAGTGTTTGACCTTGTGGGAATCTATACTCAGTGGGAGGTCCAAATGTGAAAGTCTAACTAAAGTCTAATTAATGTTGTTGTTTCTATAAAAAGATTTAAATATATATCCTTTCTATCCTTTTTCATTTAAAATTACGTATGTTCACTATGAGTATAAAGAACACACCTGGAATGTTTGGGTAAATTTTAAGATGCCACTGCTATTCTCTATTGTCATAGTAGTTTTCTTCTCTCTGCGAATCCTATCTGATGTGTTTTGCGGGAAACACACTCTCAGATAGAGGAGACAGTTACAGCACCGTTCCCATGGCGATCAGTTTGGAGGAAATAACTTTGCATTCATCAAGTAGGATTTGACATCACTGGGGGAAAGTTGTGTTTCAGTGAAGGGTGATATCCTATTGATTTGTCAGTCATCCACCTATCTATCTATCTATCTATCTATCTATCTATCTATCTATCTATCTATCTATCTATCTATCTATCTATCTATCTATCTATCTATCTATCTATCTATCTATCTATCTATCTATCTATCTATCTATCTATCTATCTATCTATCTATCTATCTATCTATCTATCTATCTATCACATCTATCTATAATTGAGGTATGTGAGGAACTATATCAAACATTCTACAGCAAAGGGTTGAAATGTATAAATGGGTTCTAATTTCACGCCTCAGTGTCCTTGAGACATTGACATTGTTTCCAAAACTTCTGCGGTAAAAACAAATTCAATAATTTTCTATCCATAAAAATAGCATTCAAAATGATTCTGTATTCAGGCCAAATGTTGAAAAGCAAAACAAAGGAATAACATGTTTTAGCTATATATTAACTCAAGGACAACAAGAAATGCGCTAAAAAAAAAGAAGAAGAAAAAAAAAAGCAACGCAGGTTAAAAATGGAAATAAAGTTTTTATTCTCTGAGAAAATGTCAAAGTCGTTCCAACTCTGGCACAGCTGTGAATAAAACACAGCCATGGATGCTGTGTGACACCTTCAAAACAGCATGATGGGGATGAGGAGAGATCTGGTGAGTGACCAGTGAAGAAGATGCTTGATAATGAGAGCATGTTTCTGTGGGCTGTCACTCATCCTTTATTTAAGGATTCAACTCAGCACACAAAGCAAACATGTGATGTTTTACCAAAGAGGTATTTAAGTTTAAATAATAACCTTCCTTTAGCACAACGCTGCTCCCTGCTATAGAACTGGATTCATTTCGTGTGTGACAGTCAGTCAACTTTAACATGTTCTTCCATCTGACAGACTGCATGCTAGTCATTTTTTTTTGAAGCCATGTTTGTGCAAGCACATCATGTCTTGTATCCTAACTATGAGCCGTAATCTGTGTACCTGCACATGTTCCTGCTCCTCCACCGACAGATGATGCAACCGCTCATGTCTGACTGCATCTCCTAAAGAATTTTTTTCAAACACGGTTTTAAAATTCCGTTATTAGACTGACATATCAACACACATCCATTTTCAGCATGAGCCCCTGGATAATAAGAGATTAGTTTCCGCCATAAATATCAAAGAAAGCCAGGGGTAAGAGCACTCGTGCCCCCCTTCTCCTGTTGGTAACTGGTCCCAGAACATGCATCCAAGTTGCACTGAAAGGAATAAAATTTGATGTAAACAATTTCAGTAATTGTAATTGCATTCAATCTTCAATCTTATTCGTGCATCGTTTTGACAATTGCACATCTGCGGCTGCGGCGTTCAGTAAGACGAGCCTGTGAGAGCTAAAAACTGTGAGCAGGCAGGGACAGTATGTGTGCTGTGGAGGCTTTGGGTGACTGCACACACAGTGGAACTCAGGGGAGACATCCTGACATGGAGATCTGAGGCAAAGCATGATGGATTCGCCGTTCGCTTGAAGAGGAATTGCTTAACAAACTGCACGCAGTCTTAAGTGTTTAATACGATGCTGGCAAAAGCAAATTTATTCAAATGTGTGCAGAGACAAAATGACTGGAGTGCATGCAAGAGGTCTAGACTGGGGATCAGCGGGTTTTCAGTGCTCGATGATGGAGAAAGGCTCTGTGGCAGTCAGGCTGTGATTGACAGGAGCCTGGAGGTGAAGACCAGCCCGACTCTCTTCACATGGCCTGAGGAGGATCACCTGAGGAGCAGCATCCTCAGGGCGTTTATGCTGCTCATCCACCCACGGTTCACATACCGCACCTAGAAAGGATATGTGTACACACACACACACACAGGATATGTGTAAGATGTACATTTTCTTGCATGCCACGCAGGCCCTTAAAATAGCTTCAGTGTGTTATGACAGAAATATCATAAGTATGTGTGTTGTGCTGTGGCACCAAATAATGCAGGAATCCTTCTTTGTCTTCAACAATCCCCCTCATTAAATTCCTCACACTCCTCCCGCTGCATGTTGCATTGTCTCATCAAAGTATCTCACACCATGAGTTACCTCTCTTTGTCCCTGCTAGGCTCCAGATCTGCTCCATGAGTTGAATTATAGAGCGAAAATGTCATTAAGTGAGATAAAGATACAAGGGATCGATGGGGCTATAGATAACTCTGCAGCCCTCAATTGTCTCCACTCCAGTGCACATAAGCACCGGGGTGGTAAACCCGCATGTCATTTCCAGGTGAGCTCCCCCAGTCGCTCCACAACTCCTCAGTTATTGAGGAGGATCGATCAAAACAACCCCGCCCACACTGAGAGGAGCGTCGTTCAACTGTTCTTAAAAAAAATGTCTGATCACAACCATAGATACTAGAAAAGGACTGAACCGATCGGGGTGTGATGTTTTAATTTCATTGATTTTATACAAGTCGTTAATTGAGCTGTATCCTTTTTTGACAAGGTAAAGAAGAAAAAAAAACCCCCACAGGTGACATTAACACCCACGGAATAACCGTCATATTAATGGCACGTCTCTGTTGTGTGTGGGCAGCGTTCAAATAAAGCCTCTGCTTGTGTTGAGCCAATAATTTGAATAGCTGTGTGGAAACTGTTGGACGAGGAAGGCAGACAGATCTTGTCAAGAAGACTGTTCTGCTTTACTCTCTCCTTTCACAGAGAGAGTGGGAGAAAGAGGTAACAAGAGAGAGGTAGAAAGAGAGAGAGGTAACAAGACAGAGAGAGAGACTACATCTGTCTCAGCCCTTCATGATGTGCAGATCTGACATGTCCTTCTTTAATTAAACGACCCACCTGACCCAAAGTCTTGTCTGTGTGGAATCTAACGGCCGAGTGAAGCCCTTGGTAGGTCGTTCATTACACAGAAGCCAACAGCAGCTGTCTCAGAGATGGATAATAAATGGCTTGAGTGCAAGGAGGATATTTGGTACCAGTGCAGGAGATGTATTTATTAAAATACGGGATCATTTGGTCGATATTTCTGCCTTGGATCAAACGCACTTCAATCAGTCATCCATGTGAATCTGGATGATTTCAAGACAACTTTAAGATTGTTTCTCGTTGTTAATAATAAATTCATTATGGGTATTCGGTACATGTGCCTGCTGCTAAAAAATTCATAAAGGTATTTAGTATTTATGCAGCCCAACATGTTGTACAAAAGAACCATGCTCAAGACCTCTGATAACACAATTCTGCTTAAATCCCCGGTCTGGAGAAACTCGTACAATTCTAACTGTGAAACACAAAGTGACACTTTGGGCTTAAGCGTTAAAACGGAAGGAGAACCAGGATGACTGGTCCTGAGGCTGAGTCAGGCCAGGAAGATTTGGAAACTGGTCAGAAAAGCAAGTGTAAGACTGAGGTGTAACGTGGCCGGGGGCTTGTCACGGCACTGAGGGAGGTGTGTGTGTGTGTGTGTGTGTGTGTGTGTGTGTGTGTGTGTGTGTGTGTGTGTGTGTGTGTGTGTGGGGAGGTGATCTCACAGCACTGTGTCTGATGTGCAAGGAATACTTTTTAAACTAATTTCACGTGTGTCCTCCACAGCACATACTGTGTTTGTATGTTGTGTGTGTGCGTGTGTGTGTGTGTGTGTGTGTGTGTGTGTGTGTGTGTGTGTGTGTGTGTGTGTGTGTGTGTGTGTGTGCGTGCGTGCGTGCGTGTGTGTGTGTGTGTGTGTGTGTGTGCTCATGTGGAATGAGTCATCCATGCCTTTGGTCCATGACGGCTCACAGCCCACTGACAGGGGCAGCCCCCCATGCAGCCCCTGTATCAATAGAGCTTATATACATATGTATTGAATAGTGATGGGGGCCTACTAAACCTCTGCTCCCCATCCAGGGCTCTACTATATTTCCTGCTGCCTCCATCTGTGTCTGTCAGTCAGCTTTCTGCCCGTCTCGCTCTGGGAGGCCAACCTTTCAGTATTTCCAATAATGTGCCTCGGAAATCTGTTTCCAGGGCAACCGGGGTACCAAATACTCTCTCAGCGGCTTCTCGCTGGTGCATCCTTTGTTTATACTTTTTCATGTCTTGGACGATGTGGGCTGGTCCAAAACAAGCAAAGATCACACACACACACAAAAAAAAAAAAAAAAACGCGCGTTGCGTGTGCGTGGAAATACAGTTAGTGGTGATGTCAGAGGAAAACAGTCAATGGATGACACAAGTCATACACGCACACGATAAATGCTTTTTTTTTTCTTCTTTATTTTAGTTAACGGTGTGTTATTATGATGCATTGTTATTGCTATTTTTTTTCTTCTTAATTAAAGGTATTAACTTGAGGTTCCTGTCATTGTATCCTAAATTTATTTGATTGATTTAAAGCTTTGGAAAATGTGAACCGCTCCTATAGGTTCATGTGGAAACTGCGCGCGTTCTCGTCAGATAAAAAAAAAAAAAGCAGTTTCATTTGAAAAACTGACACCCATCGTTATGTAACGGGAAAGCAGAGAAGGTGTTTGGATGTGTTTCTCATAATTACCCTCCTCATTTGTTGGATTTATTAAAAGCCCACTCACGTACGCCACTTTTTTAAGCCTTGCGCTTGCGCGTCACGGAACCTGGGAGCTTGTCCTTTTTTTTAAGTGCTGAAATTAGAAAAGGCGTTCCACTCCCATTCCTCAACAGGGAACAAACAGTCTTCCACCTGCGAAGGATGTCACTTGAAAAGTAACAACACGGCGGGTTTGTCGTCGGGGAGCGCGGAGGGAGCCGTGATTTCTCAGAGATTACGCGAAACCTCACTGCGCGTCGGAGTTTTAACCTCGTCGGCGTCTGTAACGTGTCTCCACACCTTCGCTCCGAGAAATCTGTTGTTGAGAGTGAGAGTTTGATGAAAGTATGATCTGTGGCCGCGTTGAGGATTGAGGAATGTCTCCAGGATTTTTGTTTGACACGAGAACATCAACACCGACACGGTTTGGTCAGGAGGGAAGCGGCGCGCCTATTTGGATTATGTGTTTGACCAATGTAAACATATGGGAGAAATGAAAAAGTGAGCACATGGGAAACCCACCAGGAATGAATCGCTCCTTCGTGAAGCTTCTGGCAGCTTTATTTACGTATTTCATGGAGACAAACAACTTCAGGTAGGCAGACACATTCTTAGATGATTTCACATTCATAAATACTGAAAATTATATATTCTATGTAGGTAATTAGAAGATTAATTAATGAAAGAGAATATATATACTGTTTGGTGTCTTCTTCTCTACATTGACTAAACTGATAATTTGCTGAAGTGATTATATAATTAAAACGTGGAAAGTTTAAAATTAGACGTACAATTTACTCCACAAAAATATTTGTAAAAACTGATATATTTGCAAGCGGGAGTGTTTTTTCCCCTTTCTTTCTTTCTTTCTTTCTTTCTTTTGTCATCATGACAATATTACTGCAATACCTAAAATTCGGAATACCCTAATCTTCCCATGATGTGACAGAAATATAGGTATTCCTGTTTTAATAAGGGAGGCTCCGCACGACGCAAAAAATCACACGAGATTCGTCTGATCCGTGCGTAATCTATAACGCATTTTTCCAGGTTCATTTGCTTGCCATCACTCCCAGAGAGCTGCTAGGCGACAGATAAGGTTCAACTCCTGCTTTTCAGCCACGACTTCTGTCTGATAAAGTTTTTTTTTTTTTTTCTTCTTCCAGAGTTGCGGATGCCAAGGAGCACGATTCCAGACCATCCTCCAGCATGTCTCCATCAGACTTCCTGGACTCCCTCATGGGTCGCACGTCCGGGTATGATGCACGAATAAGACCCAATTTTAAAGGTTTGTTTATCACTGTATTTTAGTGATCTTCACTCATTTCACTTCACTGTCTCACCTGGAACCCCAAAAACACATAGATTTGTCAATATTTAATGCACATACAGGGCTTTGTCTGCGTTGCGCACCTCCAAACACTTGCATTGTAACTGAAAACACATCAGCATGAGATAACTACCTATCTGGAGAGCCACGGACTCTTATCTGATGCCAATTCTCCCTGCTTCCATCCCTTTGATAACAACCATCCATCACATCACCTGACAGTAACATGGTTGTGAGGTTTGGATGGATTCATTAACTGATTCCTCACAGTTAAAATCACTTGATTTTATTGTGGTCAGATGATGCCAGTTAGAATCCACAACTCCATTAAATAATAATGTGGAAAAGAAACAAAATCGAGCCACAGTGGTTTAACAGAGGATGTCACCATGACAGGCCCAGTGATGGATGGAGCCCCCATGGCAAAGCTTCAGGCTGCCTACTTCCTCTGTTGTTGTTGTTGTGTGATGCCGAGGATAGACACAGCATCTGTTACTGAAACCAAACGGAGTGAGGAAGAGACCGGCCCAGCGAGGCTTGGGCCAACCAGTCTGGGTCAGGGTGGGGGGGGGGGTGAGGGTGGTCGGGGTTTGGGCATTTCAATCATTGAAGCATTGATGGACAGGAGTCATCCTTTCTTCTCCATCCAGTAGAAAGACAGACGAGTTGAGAAGGGCCTCAGATGGGAGGAGGACAGCCTGTTTAATACCAGTTGGCATCTTTGGGGATGCGGTGAAGGCAGCTGCTTTTAGCTCATAAACAGAGGCTGAGAATGAAGGCATGAGGATATTAAATGTTGCTGGTTCAATTATATTTCATCCCTTTTTTAAAGCAGATATACTCTCCTGCCTTCCTTTACTACCTAGCAGGCAGAAAACAAACACTTTTGCATGAATCTGCTGTGATGTAAACAGAAGATTTTGGTTGCAAACCTGCGAGTCATACTTTGAAGAGAGCGTTGAACTGTGTGTTTCTGAAGGCTGACCTAGATTTCTGTGCTGAGTTTGTTGTGAAGACGTGCCACTTTATTTTTTTATTTTTTTTCTGCCTGTGCAGTTAACTGCAGCTACCTGATGACAAACCGAGGCTAATATTAATACCTAGTGTCGTGCAATATTGATGAGGAGAGCACAGGGGAAGGGCACTGGGAACGGTTTACAGCGTCACTTTTAAGTCGGAGACGGAGGAAAAAGATTTGCTGTGACTTTAAATGGTAAAACCTGCAGAGCCTTGCAAAGAGATTTGACTTGGAACCACTCTGGAGTACAAATGACACTCCTCATTAGAGCATGTGGGCTCGACTACTACTCTCACAGCTGGAGAGCAAAATGTTCTGATTGGAGTTTGGATGTAAAAATTTTATGTGTATTTTCATGATCAAATAATGTGTGGTTTACTTTGTCAGCTAACGGTTTAATTTATTAATACATACAATCAACAATAAAAAAAAATGTGTAAAGAAGCCTAATTTGACATTTTCATATAGATTTTATGACTAATATCTCAAAATGCTCTTAACTTAATAAATGTTTAAAAAAATATTTACATTTTTTAGAGTCTTTCATCAGAATTGTCGATCAATTTTCTCTTCATTGACTGATTCTCCAGAAGATTGTTGCATCTTTAAATTACCGTGTTTGCGAATTTTTAAGGACTAGAAAAACTGCTTCCATTGAACCACATAGAAACGCTTTATATGAGATCTTGCACGATATTATAATAAACTGGCAAAGTTTGACGTTACTGATGTATATTTAGCTTAAACTTGCATTTTAAAAACATTTCCATTCACTTCCAAAGTCAAACAAGAGTTCTGTTTTACCTGATCTTTTGTTGAATGCAGCACGTCACCACCCAATCCTGGCGCTCCCACGAAATGTTAAAAATGAGAAGCGGTGCTCGTCAGTATTCATGCATGTTGACATACAGAGTGAGACAGCAACATGTGAAGCAACAAATTTAAATTTCCTGAATCTCTCCAAACCCAGCCGTCCTTGATGATATGGTTTAAGGCTTTTTCCTGTCATGTCGTTGTCATTCCATTTCACAGGTCACCCCGTAAACGTTACATGCAATATTTTTATCAACAGTTTCGGCTCTGTCACAGAGACAACCATGGTGAGTTCCTCCTTTAGCTGATGTGTTATCTGTCCCTCAACCTACAGGTCCACCAGTTAATGTTACCTGCAACATATTTATCAACAGCTTTGGTTCAATAGCAGAAACTACAATGGTGAGTCGAGCGTTGACCCTTCCTGAGGAGTTAAGGCTGAATCATCATCATTTTTTTCTCATGCCTACCTTATCTACCTTTAAAAGAAACATTTCTCATTACTGTGCCTTCGTATTCATAGAAATACCTTATTTTTGCCATCAAAGAGTATTGGCGGGTCCATGAAGAATGCAGATGTTCTTCATTTGTTCTATTAAACTATCCACGTTAATATTGATTCCTGCCTTTATACACATGTTATTTCAGATTGAATAATTCATGCAGTAAATCCCTGAGAGCAAGTCACGTAAAGTGCAGCGGTAACTGTGGGCAAGGCTGAGGCCTTCAAACAAGCTGATTTACAGTTTGTGATGTGTGAAGGCATCCAACTGCCTTGTGGGTACAATTTTATTTTTTTTAAATTCAAGGCTGCGTATTAATGCATCCCAATCAAAGGATTCATAATGAGTGTTAATAACGATTTAGATTATGAATGGAGGATGTTAATCTGTGCATGAGTTGGAGCTCAAAAGATTGGCAGAAAAATTACACAGTTTTAGACACACATGTAAATATTTTGGAACCGCCAATATGCTGAGGAAATGTCAAACAACGTAAGGGTTTCTCATCATCATGACATATCAATTATCCTGAGCAACGCAGCACTCTGGTGTAGTGCTGACTGCACTGTCATCTTATAAATCCATCTTTACTCTCTATTATCACTCTGACAAGTTGTCGTAAGGTCAGTGATTCGTCAATACAACATCTAATAATTGATAATCATCAAACCGGTCATCTGACTCATTTAAGAGTGCTATTCATGTTCCCAGATGATAGCATTGCTGGGTGTTGTACATGTTGTTAAATGTGCAATAAATTTTCTTTTTCATTCATCAAACATCATTTATTTTGTCAAACTGAATGTTTTTTTTGTTATTATTAATCTTATTGTTATTATTTTATTTTATTCCTTATTATATTTAATGTCAAATAACTGAAATGTGCTTGGAAAAAACAAAGGTAAAGTATTGATTGTGCTGAACGATCAGAACATTGTATTGCATTATAATATTTAATCTGCATTTATTGACTGGCAAACAGACAAAATGGGAATCATATTGCACCATATTTTGCACTACTTTGTGGAAATATGTACAGAATATATTTGTTTAGTTAATATTTCTTGTTTTGTACAGTAGAATAATCACAAAGGCATAACCAACTGTCAAATATTGAATCCATTATTTTTAGTAAAAACCCCTTTCTCCTAACCCTGATCACCACACCACAAATTCAAAGCTGCTTGTCATCTCTGCAGGATTACAGGGTGAACATCTTCCTGCGGCAGAAGTGGAATGACCCACGGCTGGCGTACAGTAAGTACCCAGACTCCTCACTCGACCTCGACCCGTCCATGTTGGACTCCATATGGAAGCCCGATCTCTTCTTCGCCAATGAGAAAGGAGCCAACTTCCACGACGTCACCACAGATAACAAGCTGCTGCGTATTTTCAAGGACGGGACCGTCCTCTACAGCATCAGGTGACCGATTGTTGTGAACAACCAATTAAAAAGTGACCCGACTATGAAGGCAGAAGTTTACAATACAGCTGAGGTGAAAAGCCAACGGTGATTGGAGCTATTCTGAAGATCAGTTCGAAAAGACAATAAATACAAAAAAATCAATCAGCTAGTTTTAGCTTAACAAAAGTGAATATATTCCAGTTTTTCTCATCTCTTGTGATACAAAACCTAAAAATCTGTGTGCTGTGGACTGTCACCCAAAACCAGATATTATGTAAGACATCACCGTGGGGTCTGGGTGCTTTGATGGTCATTTGTTACTGTTGGTGATTCGTGATTAAAAGAGAAAATAATGGAAAATTCTGAAAACAATTATAGCAGCCTGTTTGCCATCGTCAGTTTGTTGCTGAGGTGGGACTGAATGAAAAACGCTCTAAATAGATCACCTCAGGACAAGTCTGTGGATTTCTTTTCTTACATTTCCTCTTAAACATCAAAGACTGCTGCAACACAAGACAGTTTTAAATAGATTTTTCTCATTATTATCACTCCTTTGAAATGGTATAATTCACTGAACTACAGAACATCCCCATGTGCCATGTGGGTTTCTAATAAAGTAACGCTGGTTGCAAGAGGACGAGTTGATCTCAGGGGTTTTTTGCTGACAATCTGAGATTGGGATTAAAATCAGGACGTATTTTTCATGGTTTCTCATCTTGGAGATTTTGTTTTAGGTAACATCTCTGAGATGCACAACACAGTTGGAATAAATGACATTTCAAAGGTCTACCAGCCCAGAATTTGAGAAGAACCAAGTAAAAGATATAGAAACATGTTTCATTCCATTTCAATACAACTTCAATCCCACAAAGCATTTGATTTTCTCTGAGGTGATGCAATCAAAAGCAGATTGATTCTGAGTCCATTTGGGGAGCAGCTGCAGGCTGAGCAGTGCTCAGGTGTGGAGGTGCATCGGGTCAACAGGAGAGATGAGAGGTGGTTAGCCACTCTCTCCATTCCTGAGAAAATGACAGTGAGAGGGCTGCAGAGCACAAAGCATCAGAGAGACAATAGGCTGCAGTAATGAAAGTGTGATAGGAATCCACTGAAGGATACATGATACTCTGTCACAGGAGAGAGAAGCACACAGATATCTCCAAAAAGAACCAACTGGATTTAATTTTTCAAGCAAAATATTTTGACATTCATCTCTTTCTTTCTGCCTGTACTCCTCAGGTTGACTCTCATCCTGTCCTGCCCAATGGATCTGAAGAACTTTCCCATGGATGTCCAAACATGTACGATGCAGCTGGAAAGCTGTAAGCACCGGATTATTTTTTTCCCCTCAGAATTCATCGCTGCTCTTTTCTGGCATCGGCTGTACATCTGAACTATGACCCCTCTTCTGTTTTGTTATCCCCCAGTTGGCTACACCATGAATGACTTGATCTTCGAGTGGCTGAAGAACGGCGCGGTGCAGGTGTCGGATGGCCTCACGCTGCCGCAGTTCATAATGAGGGAAGAGAAGGAGCTGGGCTACTGCACGAAACACTACAATACTGGTCAGAGGACAAAAAACACACTTACGAATCAAATTCCATGTATATTGCTCCCAATCTTGGTGACTGGATCTCATATGCATTTTTTTTTTCGCTTGAACAGGTAAATTCACCTGCATAGAAGTCAAATTTCACCTGGAGCGTCAGATGGGATACTACCTGATCCAGATGTACATCCCATCCCTCCTCATCGTCATCCTCTCTTGGGTATCTTTTTGGATCAATATGGATGCTGCTCCTGCCAGAGTGGCACTGGGCATCACCACTGTGCTCACCATGACAACCCAAAGCTCGGGCTCCAGGGCATCTCTTCCGAAGGTAAACCTCTCTCATCATTTCAGCAGCTGCATGTGTAATACATGAGGAATACATATTTATGGAAAATAAAAGGTGAACGATTGAAAACTCATGCAGAGGGAACATATTGGAAAGAGAAAAATATAAAGGCATCGGTTAACGGCTGTATTCAGTGCTTTAGTGAGGAAGTGAGTGTATGCACACTCATCTGAGGCTTTAGAATAACAAACGGAATGTGACTATTGGCTATTATGGATACTCGGCTATTTAAAAATTAATGAATTATGCATGAATTCTTGTTAGCATAACTTTTATGGTAATGCAGTTTTATTATTAGAGATATTTTATTTTTGTTCATTAAAAAAGAATAGAGAGTCCCGATATTACCCACACCACCCAGGGACCAGAAAAATGTGTTTCATAATTATTTTAATATGTCATAAGTTTGTTATAATAATGGTATTGCATTATGGTAGTTATGTTTTCAGAACTTTACTGAGCATAAACATGTAATGAAACATTAAAATAATCTCCTATCCTTTTGCATTATAAGCTATTATGCAGTGATGAATAATTAAAAGACTGAAGTATATCAAGGAAATATTTTGCAGTTGTTTCAGACAAAGAAAATATCTGTAAACTGGGCAAATATGGAAAATTAACAACATGATAAAGAAGATAAAGCAGGAAGTTAAATTAATATTTGTTTGTTTCAGATAATACAAAAAGAGTCACAATTTTAAGCCGTAGTTGTTGCACTTCTGTTAACCTGATTGGTGCAACACAATGACCCCCCTGTTGGAGCCGTGAAGACGTTGTCATCTAAAGCAGGTTAATAACAGCAGCGGTGGTCCACAGGAACATTTTTCCAATCACGGCGTAAATTCCCCTGCCCATGGGATGAAGGGTGCTAGAAAAACTGAGAGTCACATCTTGAGGATCAATCACTCCATACATCAATCGACACCATGGGGCTACATCCACGTCAGGGAATGTTCCATAAAAGACAAGAATACTGATAAATATTTAAAGAGGAGCTCTTGAGAGCTTCAAATCAAGAAAACAATAACTCACTACGCCTTAAGCGCCCTCAGAGTTGTTTTTTTCCCTCATGCTAATCAGCTGTCATGAAGTTAGGCACATTTATGAGCAGAACAGGCTGTCAGCTTCACCCCCCCCCTTTCTCAAAGGAAACATCAAAATCAGCTCTAAAGGAACACACTAATACGACAGCCAGGATTTCTGCTTACATTTATGGCTGTGCAATTACTGACGTTACAAGCAGATGTGATATTCATGAGGGAACATTACCTGTAATCACTGTCATTTATGAATCACAGTTAATGATATAATGAGGAGATGAAGGGAGAAAGGCCAATCAACAGGTAGATCTAACAGATACAGGACTCCGTAATAAAATACCACCAATACTCCATGTCATAGCACAAACTGATTTTGGGTCGCTACTGCTATCACCTTGAAGATCTAATGAAGGAATCTGGTTTCCTTCTCAGGTTTCTTACGTGAAAGCCATTGATATCTGGATGGCTGTGTGTCTCCTCTTTGTATTTGCTGCATTGCTGGAATATGCTGGGGTTAATTTTGTCTCCAGGCAACAGAAAGAGTTCCTTCGCCTGAGGCGAAGACAAAGGAGGACTCAAAAGGTAGGCTTTAAAAATCTCCACAAAGTCATTGTTTGTTATCAAACTTCAGTTTGTTCGATCATTATTTTTTACCTGGAAATATTTTGACAATTATTGGATGGATTGCCAGCTCTGCAAAGACGGATGTACTACTATATGTATCCTAATAACGTTGGACATTCTCTGGCTACCACAAGGTCGACCTTTGTGTTTATCTTTTTTGTGAATGTTTCATATCTATTAAATGGACAGTCATTAAACATTCATGCACACCTCAAATAAAGTCAAGTCAAGTTTATCTGCGTAGCACGCAGTCACAAAATAGCCTGAAAGGGCTTTAAAACCTGTGTAACACTCAGAAGACTGTACTTGACTCAAGCATTATAAAACCAACAAACATCAAGAAGTGAAATATTCCATAGATGCAAATGTCCGCATGTTAAACAATGATGGCGAGTTATCACGTTAGCATCATGCTGGCATTATTGTTTAGTTAGGAGCACTATCTTTAGCAGACCTGTAACAGAACTGCCAGCGTGTCTATAGAGGTTTGTCAAAACACAGTTGATATTGAAATGCATCATGTTGTCTGGGTGATTCTTTTATTTTTAAAATTTAAACATGTCGATGATTATTTTTCACTAAACCGGTAGCTTTTCACAAGTAAACTATAATATTAAAGCAGAAGACTTTTAAATGTAAATGAACTCATTTCCATGTGTGTTTTTCAGGATGATGAAATGCGTGAAGGCCGCTTCAATTTTGCTGGCTACAATATGAGTCAGTGTCTGCCAAAGAATGATGGCTCAGCTGTTAAGAACGCTACTCCAGCTCCAAACTCCCAACCGTCTGTCTCCAGAGACATAGACGCCATGAGGAAGAAGTTTGTGGACAGAGCCAAGAGGATAGACACTATCTCCAGGGCCGCTTTCCCCCTGGCGTTCCTTATCTTCAACGTCTTCTACTGGGTCACCTATAAGATCATCAGGCACGAGGACATCCACAAAGATTGAAGACGCGTACCCTCAACGAATACGATTCATTTTCATTTCTCAGACTGAGAAAAGCACGGTGAGAGGAGATGCGAGGCACTGACGTGAACCATGCGGGGTTCTTTCAGGGATAGCACATCACGTTCATGCCTCATGTGGTATATTCAGCTCCTGTGACAGAGGCTTTTTTGTTGTACTTATGCATAATATCTACTAACAATTGTGGAGACATGTTTCGAACTGAATCTGAGCAACATGCTGGAGAAAAGATGGACCAAATTGTTTGTGAATGAATCCTGCTTTGACGTCAAACACGGAACAAAGACATACTCTGGATTCATAGCTGTAGAGTAGTTTCATCAGACCCTCAAAGACTGTACTGATTGCAAGGTTATTTCTTATCAAAGAAAGGTCCTGCTTTTTTTTTTTTTATTGTGCTATTCTCATGGCATTATCTCTGTTTATACAATGAGCATATGAAATACAAAGGCAGAAAGCACACCCAGATGCTTCCTTCAGATACCAGGCAGCAGCACACGTTTCAGGAATGAATAAAGTAAATTCAGATGTGAAACTGGATACTGGATATTCGTAAAATACCAGGGGCCTTAGATTTCACACATCTGATAAGATCAGTGCTCTGCTTCTCTTGTTACTTCCTGAGTCAGAGGAGGTTATGTGATCGCCCATATTTGCTTGTTTGTCTGTTTGTGTTTCTGAAGAATATCTTTTTGTGTGTGTGTGTGTGTGTGTGTGTGTGTGTGTGTGTGTGTGTGTGTGTGTGTGTGTGTGTTCTGTGGGCTTTGGACCATAAACAGTTGATAACATTTTGAGGCTGATCAGGGTGCAGATGCAGATCCTGGATCACTTTTTCCCTTTCTTTTTCACATCCATGCATTGTATGGTCTTCCTTTTTTCTTTTTGTATTTGCCAATATCGTAAAAAAAATAACAATAGGCTAATGGAAATAAAGACGCATGATGGTGTCATTACGATCCATCACTGGTCACACCTGTCCTTGGATCCAAAACTGAATCTTAATCCAAAACAGGGAGATTAATGTTTGTAGCCTATTTGATGAGGGGCAAGATGTATTTGCTCACAGTAATGCATCTCAAAAAGGTAGAATGATACTGCCATCAGTATGTAGCTGTGTAGATAAAACAATCATTTATATTAATTTGATGTAGCAGTAAAAGGTGTGATCTAGACTTTCCATTATGCAAAATAAAACTTTTGTTAAAACCGTCTTGTTTCCAGAGGTGTGACGATGTCATTGTGGCAGTGATAACATTTATGACAGGATTTTTTTTTTTGTCTGAATAGAATAACTCAAAAAGTAATTAACAGAACCATCCAACAAAATTGGTAAGCGGTCATTACAGTTCCATAATTGTTCCTGCTCAAGTTGTCCATCAGTTAGATTTGTGTAGATGAACTGCACCTCCAGCTTTCCCTCCAGGAGAGGGGGCCAGATTCTTTAATTGTCAGCTCCATTACATAATTGTTCAGAAAAGATGGCGTGCTGCAGATAGGCTGAAGAGCAGTCAGAACATCAATAAATAATTAATCAGTACAGTAATCTGCCTGTACAGAGGTTTCTACTCTTGAGTGCTTTCCAGTTCTCAAACATCTTGTTGTTTAGAGGTCAAACACAGTTCATCATTACGTGTATTTACCAGAGGCCAACATCCAGATGTAATTGTTGTCTCCTTATCTCTTAATTTAATGTGCTATATATTAAAACTTTTTTATATTAATGTGGTTTTATTGAAATGCCATGTTTTATGTTTTCTATTCTGTTGATATCAAAGTGTAAACCAAATGTGAGCAAACTTATTGTCTACAGATTGTAAAAACATGCATTTCATTACTCATTGTTGTCATTTTCTATGTCCATTACACTCCAGGTATCTCAGATATGGTCTAAGGGTTTGAGAATTTGTAGATTTATTCTAATGAAATATTTATAGTCATGGAGGAAATGTTATGTTTATATAAAAGAACGTTCTTTATACTTCCTTAACCTGTGATGTGGATTGTTTCCTTTCACTCACCATGTTTATTTGATGAATGGCAGCATTTGTTTTGAAGATGTGAGGAACAGACATGGTACAGAGCAGCTAATCATCATTGCACCCTTGATATCCTGTGGTGAAGAACTCCTTTCTTGAATTCTGTCGCTGAATAAGATTATTTACTGATCTGTACATCAATAAAATTGACTGTGCACCATATTTACATTATATCCACTTTGCCTGTCATGTTTAATCAACTGTCTTGTGAGATTGCTGTTGATTCACTTTGTTCACATGCAGGATATGAAGATAAAGAAAATAACAGAGATGAACACAGTACAAACAAAAGTATATTTTCCTGCTTGGTTGGAGGTCGGATCAAAGAAAAGTATGTTTTCTTGTCATCCAGTCCACAGACAGGAGTAATGACACAGATCATGGTCACTGGGTATCCAGGGGTAACCTGGATATGATCTGACATTAGGTTCCCTTCATGCATGGTAATAGATTCCCTGAGCTCACACACAGAGAATCAGTATTTCCACCTGTTGTTGCAGGATGTGAGCTCCGACTAAAGCCACGAACAACACAACCCCATCATTATTAAAAACACTAAAACGACCAAATCACGAGCTCTCTAAATAAAGTAAATCACCACCATAATTTGTCTTCACAATGAAGCTACTGCTTTCTGTGAGCACTTAACATATGGGGACTATAAACAAATCAATAACACTGATCCTGACCTGGAAGCAGCATCCATTTCAACAATACTGCCCTGCATCCCTGTCCTTTATTACAGCACAATAAATATGCAAGGATGCAGGAGGCCTCTATGAAATCAGTTTATTGTGACAGCATATGAAAAGAAAATTATTTGCAGCTTATAATTGGGTTTAAGGGGGAAACAACTTTCCATCATTCATTAGGGTTTAGTGAGGCTGTTTTGTGAGGTCTGGGAGAGAAAAGCAAGAAAGGATGGTTACCATAGCAACTGCACAGCAATTGAGTGGACTAGTGTGAGAGAAAAGCGGGAAATTAACACTGTTGCATGACTTTGCCAGAAGTGTCTCTTATCCCTGAACATGAGCACTGCACTAACGCAAAGTCTGCTTTTCTGCAGAGGATTGTGCTTACAGCTTTGAAAAACTAGAAAACAGGTAGTGTGTGTGTATGTCAGTGTGTGGATGTGCGTCTGTGGGTGTGTGTCTGTGTGTGTGTATGCGATTAGAGGCACTGACATACAGTAGATGATTTGTGACGATTTGTGGTCAGTCACTGAACAGTGAATAGTCCATTGGTTCATTATGTCAGTAGTTATACAGACAGTTTAACAATGTGTGTATCCATCACCTCTTAATCATATGGAAATATATGTCTCTGAGTTTTACTTTGACATTTAAATACTGACTAATGAAGCCATTCAGGCCTCAGTGATCATCTCTCTGTCTCCATCACCCCCAGTTTTAAGGCTGAGTGGTTTGAGGGTCATTTGTCATTAAGTTTTTTGGTTTCATCTGTGAAGTTTTAAGCATCACAGCTCAGAAAATTGTTAAAGGTATTATTCTTGCTCTAATGGATGGGTTTTTGTATCTGTTGCATAGTTGATATTGCCCTAAAGCCTGGAAAGGATAGCCTGTTTAACTCGTGAAAACTGCCTGTTTCATGATCCCCCTCACAGAGAGATGTGCTTATTCTGTTCTGTTGTATCCCATGTGGGCGTGTGGACTTTTTGTGAGAATTTGAATACCCTTTAAATGCCAAGAGGAAGCCCACAGATCCATGTGCTGGGTGTCCGTTGTTGTATTGTTTGGAGCGAGGAGGGATTTGTCAATATAGACAGCATCGTGTCAGAACGCACACTCAAATCCTTGGATAATGGGTTTTCTCAGATGCAGGTAGTTCTGCAGGTGTCCGTCTCATCTTGTCTCGTTTTCAACAGCTTATCTGGATCCGGGTGATGGGGGCAGCAGCTTGAGCAGGGAAGCCCAGACTCTCCTCTCCCCAGCCACTTCCACAAATTCCTCTGGGGGGGTATCCCAAGGCATTCCCAGTCCAGCTGAGAGATATAATCCCTCCATCAAGTTCTCGGTCTGCCAGTGGGCCCCCTCATAAGATGGACATGCCTGGAACGCCTCCATAGGAAGATGTCCGGGGTACATCCTGACCAGATGCCTGAACCATCCCAGCTAGGTCTGCTCTATACAGAGGAGCAGCGGGTCTATCTTCAGCCTCTCCTGGATGTCTGAGCTCCTCACCCCGTCTCTGAGGCTGGCCCCAGCTACCATGCTGAGAAAACTCATTTCAGCCACCTGTACACGCAATCGTATCCTTTTGGTCATTGTGCAGAGCTCATGACCATTGGTGAAGGCTGGAGCATTGACAGAGTGGTAAATGGAGAGCTTCACCTTGTGGCTCATTTCTCTTTTCATCATCACGGACCAATAGAGCGAACGCATTACAGTGGATGCCGCATCGATCCAGCGATCTAATTCCCTTTCCATTTTCCATGGCGACTCTGGAGAAGGTTGAGCGGCAGAAAGGTTGCACCTCCTGGATCCGTGAGATCTGTGATCTGTGGGCCACCAGATATCCTCCCTTGGGCCGTAAGTTTGAGAACCCTGCTTTAAAGGAACATTTCTATGACAGTGATGGGGTGGTGGCCATGTAACATGGAGAGCAAAGGGTCATCACGGCAGCTGGGTGGGGGCAGGCCTGCAAGAATTGCTTGCCTTGTCCTCAGGTAACCCTGAATGAAGAGCAACGCCAGGAGCCGTATTCCTCTGATGACATAACTATCAAGCAGAAGATAAAGATGACATTTGATGGTGATCATCTCGTCTTCCAAGGACATGGATGAATGGATTGATATTTTGATGGCCATTGAGTACAAACCATGAAGAAGGAAAAGCCATGAAGAAGGAACCAAATGCAAAGTCTGCACAGCACACCAAGCTTCAACAGAGGGACAATTTTACTGTTGCATCTGTGTACACGTGCGTTTGTGTGTGTTTGTGTGTGTGTGTTGGGGGGGCAGTGGTATGTCTGCTTTACACATGGGACATGGCTGTTGTGAGATGTCTAATACACAGTGTCAGTGAATTCACTCTGAATGTTGTCTCCACTAATTCAATTGATCTTTAACAACACACTTAAGATACAGCAGCATCTATAATGATACTATATCTACGGCAACTGTCTCTGCTGAGAAACTTACAGTTAAAATCAGGTTCAATAGCCTTTATTTCTCACATGACATTTTGTAGTTTAAGGCTAAAATAAGAGCCTAATGCTGTGTTGTAAGCTAAAGGTGAACCTGAGTAGAAACACGTTTATTATCTCAATAGGTAGAACAGACTTTATGAACAAGTGTTTAAAGACGGGAGATGTGTGAACAGAATGATGAACATTACTGTACAGTAAGGAGGCCATGCACTATGCATTAGGTTGTAGTTATAATCAATGGCCTCCCTCTTTGCACAGCTGACCCATTGCGCTCCAAGGTGCAGAGGAATGGAAACCCCTGACCCTGATCAATGACAAGCAAAGATAAGACCAGAGCACTCGTTCACACTCCGTCAATACAGGATATCGCATCAGCTCCATTCATCAATATTGACATCTCAACAGGATGCTTTTAAAGGCACAATCTGTGATTCAAGTCTAAACAAGTGTTTTTGAAAAACTGCTCCTGGCATATTTGCCAGGTTTCATAAATACTTTTATGTACAGAAATAGTTTTTCCAAAGTTTTAATAAAATTGTTGCAACAGTTTATGATGACGTGACCATCCTCATAAACTGGGACTGCAAGTCAGTCAGAACACTAAATATCCAGACCCAGTCCATGAGGAAGAGGATTGATGCTGATGAGCGACACACTTATTACCAAGCCTGTCAAATGTTGTGTACTCTTTTTGTGCCATCTGAGAAATTTGTTGTTTGTTTTATACTGTCTCTATTTTTTTTAAATCAAGACAATTTTTTTAACTTAAAAGACAAAATATATGTGAAACTAAGACAGAAGTTTTGTGTTATTACATCAATAACTGTATAGCTAAACCTTGGGTCTTAAACATGAAGGTTTGTACAGTCAGCCAAATGCCATGTGACTAGTGAAATATAAAACCAGATTAAAACCTCTGCAAACATGAACTTTTGTTATATTTTTTGAGCCATTATTCTCAAATGTTTGCATGAGTCAAGACAAACCCATCATTTGTTTGACATCCAAATATTATGGTGGTAAAATATTATTTGGGCACCTGTTTCTTTAAAATCTGAGCAACATGTTTGTCAAAAAGAGAGAACATCTGTGAATGCGATGTGAATAAACCTTTAAAACATTTCATTTTCTGTGACAATTTCAGTCTGAGTCATCATCAGAAATAATGGATGTTGAACAATGTAGATAAATCCCATGAGCCCATGTTTTATTTTCTATTCAAATACAAATGAATGGCAGCCCACTTTCAACCAAGAAAACCAATAGATGAAATACCAGTAATGATAGATAAAACTTTTGTGTTAGGAATGGTAATAATCAAAATCAAATACTGAAAGCATTGTTTGATTAGAGTAAAATAGTAAAATGAAATGAGTTTTTAATTTATCAAAGAATTTACTTATCTTGAGCAGTATTGGAAATGGATTGCCGTACTGAACAAAGAGCAGATTATAGCCATCCTGACAGACGACAGATACAGGAATGTAGACTCTGATTTCTTTCAGTCGTTTCATAAAACCAACAACTTTGCACATCTGCCACATTTTCATTCCACATTAAAGTGAGGGGACTTCAGCAAAGGGTAGAAACCCTACAGCCATCTGCCACCACTCAGAGCTAATGGAAGTTAACAGGCAATAAACAAATGGCAAACCATATATTTTACTCTGGGTGACAGGCAGGGCTTGAAGGGAACACCAATGATATTTAATTTTCGTTTTCACATTTGCACATTTTTGGTCAACTGGCGTGGTGGCTGTACTTATCTCACATCTTTGTGGCCATCATAAACTGGGACTCACTTGTGAAAATAGAAAATAATCTGAATTAAACTGGGAGTCATGTGATTGGCAGGTCCAGAGTTATTTAGGGAGAAATTAAAGGTCATTAAAGGTACAAAAACATCAAGATTTTTGAAAAATGGACATTATATTCTGCAGCCTCTAATGCAAAAAAATAATAATCCACCAGTAGTTCCGG
Source organism: Antennarius striatus (assembly GCF_040054535.1). NCBI lineage: Eukaryota > Metazoa > Chordata > Actinopteri > Lophiiformes > Antennariidae > Antennarius > Antennarius striatus. Next base: position 15,175,923 of record NC_090787.1, read on the forward strand.
TTGTACCTGACGTTTCGACAGATCTTGGATATCAACAAAACATATATCCTGTTAAGACAAATGTTGGTTTACCCAGCAGTACTGAGTCTGTGCAGGTTCAGAGACGAACTGCTTTCAGGACTTTCTTATTTATTTACATAGTTTCATAGGAAAATGACTGAAGCGTGAGGGTGAAGAACTGCTAAAAGCTTTCAGTCAGCTTCCAGCCATTAGGCAGATCTATAACGCCGTTCTCCACCATCATGTGTTGTCTTCACTCATAGCGCAAACCGTTTCTCACTCTGGGATCAAAGTGCCTGCCTGCTGCTGAGCAGCAGCTACGTTTAAGGACCGTTTCTCAACGCACACGGTTTAAAGGACACGAACAGAAGCGTCATCAAAGATCTGCATCACGATCAGATCTGACGGGAACAATCTGACACCCAGACTAACAAACCCATAGAGTCGGGCAGGCCAAATAGAGTATAAACTTTGCCTTTATTTATTACAGGAGACACAATTCAATATTAAAAGTGTTTTGCCATTCACACAACACACATGTATCAGTTGAGCAACCTTGTCTGAGTCTCTAAGAGAGCTACCTGATCTACGTCCAGCTGGACCTGGGTCCGGCGTTGGGTCAGCCTACAGTACCTCTCGACCTCCACCAGGGGGCTCATCCTCTTCCTGCTCTGCTCCACATCGGACCGCCACTCCTCTCTACACCTCTGGAGGCCCTTCACAGACGATGGCTCAGGGGCCTCCTCACACCCAAGGCTCTTCCTCCCCTCCTCCCCTTCCTCTTCTTCACAACACAGCAGTGACACACACTCCCTTAGTGACTCCAGTTCTTTCTCCAATGCCAAAGATAAGAGTTGAGCCGCGAGCTTTGCTCTTCTACCTTTGACAGAATGGATGGAGCAGGACGTGGGGATGTAGGACAAAAGCGAGTCAAGGAACTGAAGCATGCGTAACTCACTGCAAAGGAACAAAAGAAGCACAACATAATTTTTATTATAGACATTGTGTTTAACTGAAACATGATAGATGAATCTTCAAAATGTCTCACTTTCTCATTTCTCAGCTTGATGACTACCAGACTGAAGTCTGTTCACAGAATTTGTCATTTTATGCACCGTGCCTGCCTAATCACTTTGATATTTAGTGGAATATCACACTGACATGCGTCGTAGTCAGCTTCAAAACCTTCTCAACTTTGAATTCATTAATATAAATTGAGCAGCGCTGACTTCTACTTGAAGCACATTGTCAGGTCTTTTAAATAAAAGAGACGAGTTAGTACGAAACCCTGGGAAAAGAATTAGAACCAATACAAAGAACAATAACATCACAGCTTGAAGATTAATAGAAAGCCTCGCCATCTGATAAATTATTCTCCTTTTTCTCACTTTACATAACTATGAAATTAGCAGAGTATTGCACTTCAAATTATGCAAGCCAAGGGGGCGTCTTCATAAAATATCCATGAAGACGGCATTAAGGCAGCAGAATATAAAATGGCAGATTAAGAGTGATTAAAGGGGTGTTCTCTCTGTGAAGCAATTGGTCCTGGTTTGTTGATTCCGTGCACAACGACTCATCGCCCATAATGCATGAGCATGTGGTTTCACACTGTTCCACAAGACTCTGATTCCATCAAAGGTACCATGTATAAAGAATGAAGATATCAATGTAAAATACAAATATTTTACAAAGGAAGTTAAAGTTCACTGTATTTGCTAGTCTTTAAAGACACACACAATACGTTCTAGAAAACGATATACGAGCTGTATCATCATGACATTCAGCTCAGTATTGTTAGGGCGGGGATACAGCCATCTCCCAATGATTTACCTGGAGTGGACAGACAGTTCCCCCTGGAAAGAGGTTATCGGTTGCCAGTGTATCAGCATGACAGCAGTCGGTCCTGGAGAATCCACCAGTAAATACTGGGGGCTCACTTCTACTCTCTTACAACCCCATCTTTTCTGAATCCAGCCATGTACATCACCTAAGCTGTGATCTGGAGAGTCTATTCGGAAGACCCAGTGGTCCAGAACTGCCATCAGACTCAGCAAGTCCTCTTTCGCCTCATCTGGGCAAAGAAATTAGACAAACATGAAAATTGTGGGCACAAATTTTAAATGTCAAGAAATAGACATCAGTGATTTTTACCTGTTTTCAGCTCAGGGGTCTTCAAAAGTGGGGTTTGGAGGTTGCTGTTGATGTCTAAAACAAATTGACCACAATGCAGCACGACCGGTATCGGGCTGCTCACAGAGGCACCAGCATCTTGGCTGTGCACGTAATGAAGCATGACACAGCACTTGACACAGCCAGAGTTCAACAGAGGTGTTAGCCTGGTCGCGGCAGTCACAGCCAGTCTGCATGCGTTGGGATCAGTGTTCTGCCTGCTTCTTTTGGCTGCAGGCTCTGGGAACACGGAGGCGAATGAGGAGGACGAGGATGATGAGGAGCAGGGTGCAGGGGGCCATAATACTTGGCTCCGAGTTTGTGTGACTGCAGGCGTTGAGCTCTGGCCTGTCTCTGTCAGAATGGATAGCCTCACACTGGCCATTGGTCTGGAACAAAAATAAAACATCACTAGCAATAAGATATCAGAGAGACAGTAGGTAATAAGATATAAAACACAAAGTGTGTGTGTGTGAATGTGTGACACACCAATACATAACTTTTAAATGGTGAAATGAAAATAGGTGGGACCGATCCACCAATCAGATCTATATATGGTCTCTTCCTGCCACTAATAGGGTTTCTTCAAATGTTCCGTACTGAAATATAAGTATAGGTGGATGGGGACGTAGTCTTGTTCTCCAGAAAGACCTTTAACTGTTATTTCAAATGTGTTTCCATGGTGACCACCCAGCCACCCTGCATCCGCCTGTTAAAAATTCAGATACACGGGGCAATCAGAGATGCATCCTTAATTAGTCTGTGTTATGTGTGGACACAGGTGTTGGATTAAGACTCTTGGATTTATCAATAAGGGAGTCTGCAAAGATAAAACCCCTGCGGTCCAATAAAATCAAGTCAGAATTTTACCTCACGGGTGGGATTTACTGAACAGAATTAATTCGCCTCAACAAAATGCTGTAATATTTCGGTTCTGACATACTTAATCAGGCATCAGTGATAGTCTGACAGATGAAACATTCATTCTGCACATCTTTTTTACCACAAACACTTCGATCCATTCAGCCAGATGAACTCATCACGCCTGATGAGGCATCAAGCGGACGAGCGCCACAGAAAGTTTACAGCCAAGCGTTTAGATAATGTCACATTCAATTTGCTGTATATCAGTATCCACACAGAGAAAAAAATGTTTTACACTCCACTTATATTAAAAACAAAATCATTTTTACGCAGAGCTCTCAGTCGTTAGCATCACCCCCACAACCATTTGGTCCTCGGCGAAGCGTCGCCACAGCTTTTCGACTCGAGGTTTTGAAGTCACTGCTGGCATGTTTCGAGTCTTGTCGTCTGAGGCATCCTGCTTTGACTCATCATCGCTGTCCCACAGAGCAATAAGGCCTTCCTGGATGGAATGTGAAAAGTCTATATTAGCGGTGACAAGTGTGTGACAGCTTTGACAGCAATAGCACCTCATGTCAGACACTCCAGTTTGAACAACAGCTCATTTGTTTCACTGGTAGCGGACTTTAAAATGCTCTCCGCAGGGATACGTTCTGTCAGAATGCGGTATAATTATCTGTAGGATTTGATATTCGCTTTAATAAACTGCTCCTCTCATATGCCATGTAGAACTATTTTTTTGGTTTGTGCAGTCAGTTCGGATACCTAACAGACTGGCTAAGCCTTTCAAGAAATTGCGAGTGGACATGGCAACAAAGGGATTTTAAAGTATATGAACAGGAAATAAAAATACTGGAATGCAGTGATGAGCAACTCAAAATAGGGTTAGGAAAACTTTTTGCGGCATTTGTTTTTATTTCCTATATTTGGCTCCTGCATTCCCCGAGACACGCTGAGAGCCTCAGCCTCATGTCAGCTGCCATTCTAAAACATGACGACTTAACATGAGTGACAGCAATTGGAGCAAAGCCTAACTGAGGGGGGGATGAGGGTGGGACTAACAGGAATAGAGCTCAGTGTTTTAAGGAGAGAGAAGTTGAATAAATTTAAATCCTATTCGAGATGTCATAACAGTCCCAGGTGTCTAAAAATAGCAGGGTAGCGTTACCTGTTCAGGCTGAGGGAGTGTGGGCTCTCTCTCTGAAACGGCATCAGCGAGGGCTCGCACCGCCTGCTGGAGAACTCCTTGCTTCACCCACACTTCCCTCTGCAGCTCCTGCAGCACACTCAATCCACTCTAAAAGAAATGATCACACATGACAGCACACACCGAGCACATTCAAACCTATAGAAAACATAAATTAATGATGTACACAACAGCGTCGAAGATGATCGGTTACACATACATCATGGAAGGTACAAGGCTGTCAGCAGAAAGAAGAAAAAAAAGAATTGCTCAATAAATTTATTGGTTTATGATGGAGCCCACAGAGGATAACATATCAATAGAAACAGCGTAAGATCCTGACATGTGCCACCACATCAGAAGACATTAGATCATCTGGAATTCAAGCACTCACTGCAAGGAAGAACGCAGCCTCTAGCACATTAACATCCAATGTTTATCCTCTTGAAAAGAAACTTTTAGGTTACAACAACTCCTGACATATTAAATACACAGAGAAAATAAAGTTAAGGAAGTAGAAGGGAACAGACTACATAAAAATTAAATCTCAGACATGTGATCAATAAAGATAAAACTGTTAAATTCAGTAATAAACTTTGGTTATGCTGCTAAAGATATATGATCGAGATAAAATTGAGAGTCCCGACACAAGAGATGTGAAAATGTGACACAAACAGCACCATTTAAATTGTAGTAGAAGATGAATGTGTTGGAAGCATTATGTGTTTTCAACTGTTAAAGCAACATTTCCATGTAAAACTCCAAAATTTGATTCCTAAAACATCTAAATGTCGTTAAACACAACTACTCATCACATTACATGTATAAAATCTGCTCACGTCATGTGCAGGAAGTACGTTTTTACATTCAATATCCAGTTATGACACATCAGTCACAACGTTTTTTGAATATAAAACAAAAATATGAAATACTTTATTAGTTAATTTTTGCTTGAAGTTTTGGTTAAATTATGGTAAATCTGTAAAAGTCAAATACAAACCAGCACTTTAATGGTTTATAAATACTCACCTGTAGCCTTGACTCTAATGCTTGAAGAGTGAGGAGAGAGTTCTCTGGAGGAGGAGATGTCTTTGGTGCTTCATGGTCCTGGCAATGCTAGAATTTAAGATATATTCTATTAGTGAAGCTGACATCTGCCACGAAATATGGTGTTGAGTAATTATGTCTTACAGCATATGAAATGCCACACAGGTCTGTGAGGAGGAATCTGTCCAGTGGCTGTGCTGTCACACCTTCATCCTGAAAAATCAACAGCATCTGATCGGATCCATAACCCAGGAAGTCGTCCACGTGGACTGAGCTGACGCCTGACCAGCAGGCGGCAATCTGAAGATCAGAGTTCAATAAAGAAGGGTTAACAGTTCACCAGTCATAAATACACTCGATTCCAATATCAGTTCTTGCCCACCTGAAATGTTTCCTTCCACACAGCACAAGCATGGCCCCGGTGGAAGGACGTGACGAGCAGGCAGCCGTTCCTTCCTGTGTTGACAACCTGAATGTTCTCAGGCTGCTCAAAGGGGAGGTGACAGATTTCTTTGACAATTCCATTCTCAAAATAAACCAGCTGCTGATGAGAAGTGGCTGCAACCACAACAGACTTCAGCAAATCCCCATCACCAGCATCCTTTTCAGCCGAAAGCACCAAAATGCACCGTGTGATGCCAATGTATGGATGAGGCATAAGTGTGGTTCCATCGAACACTTGACCATTATGAAGAAGACAGCCCACGACTTCTGTGTGGGAGCTCTGATCAGAAGGATCCCCCAGCCCGAGGATAAACACCTTTCCCCCATCAAGGGGGAGTTCTCCCACAACACCTTGGGAAATCTGGATGGGGGTCTGCCTCACCTCTCCATCCTGTGGAGACATATAGAAGACATTACCCGCATGGCTCCACAGCACCGTGGGGCCCCGGAGGATTGTCACGCTCCCCCTGATTTGATAAGGGACTTTAAAGTCAAGGCAGGGCTCCAGTCGGTTCGAGTCACTCAGTGTGAACAGACTATACCGGAAGCTGCCCTTCCTCTCACTCCTCTTCATCACTAGAACACACGGTGTGATCGCTCTCCTCCGGACGTGTAGGGCGCTTTGGCATTTCATTATGTCCACGTGTGACGATCTCTTCCCGGCGACGGTAGCCGCTCCGCTCGATTCCTCCTGAAATCTGTTGTCCTCCCGTTTGAAGGAAAATCTGCTGAAGGTTAACCCTGAATCGCTGACATCTGGAGCTCTTTTACAGTTAAATAATATTACATTTCCGGAGAGGGAAAGCTGGTGGGGAGTTTGGTGTTCAGCTTCACAGAACAACTCCTCCATTATGCTAGAGAGAAGCTCAAGTTTGGGCCACAGGGTTCGAGTTCATCTTCATGACAGTTTAAGTTATTTCCAAGTTGGTTATTTCCGGTCATATTCATGTCAGAAGTCTCATTCGTAGACAGCTAGTCGCTGAAATAAAAAAATATAGCCATATTCTAGTCATACCGCGAATCCTTTCTGCGCGCCAACTCAGTTAAACACTTCCGGTCTCCAGGTGCATTGTGGGTAAACAGATGAGACTGTAAACAAACAGCAGCAAGTCGGCGGCTCTCAAGCTAATGTGTCGAGTTTTCTGTTGAACGAATCGAGTGGGATTAAAACGACATAAAAATCTCCTCTTTCAGTCTTGATGACATTCGAGCTCTTCCCAGTTGAGTCGGACTAGCAGCGTTTTAGAGGTGTGGTCACGTCTGGAACCAAAATGGCGACGACAGGATGTCAGTTTCCTACTGCGCCCTGATTCATGTAGCTAAACGTCAGCTAAGTAGCTTGTTAACGAGGAACCAGCAGGCAGACAGGGACGGAAAGCCGGTGACAGCTGAAGATGGCTGAAGTTGATCAACACGAAGGAGAACAGGTATTTTTGTTTATTAGCTAAAAAACAAACAAACAAAAAAACGCTTCCCAGTCATTCTCGAAAAGCCGCCTGTCTGTAATGAGAGGAAACTGTTTTCTCAGGACATTGAGAAGAAAATCGAAGAGACGAGGCAGAGATTTAAGAACGAGTTTCTTCAAGGTAAGCCAGTTATTTCAAATAAGCGAGCTGTAACTTTTTACCTCAGCTTTTGAATTAACTTTTTGCTCCATAGGACTTTACTTATTGTATATTTAACGCGTACTAGTCATAAGTACCTGTAACGCTACTTGGTAACGTTGACATGACCTGAATGCTGTCATAATCCGGAGCGCTCCAGTTGCTAACTTTAGCTCTATCACATGTAGGTGAGTAAAGGTTGTGGCCTGCAGGTGGATTTTATTCACTAGAGTTTTACAAGAGCAGTAAAAATCACCTGCATGTAAAAGCATTCTGATGCAGGAATGTCATTGTGACTGAAAGTGAAACTTGGATCATCATGTGATTCAACCTTGATGTTCTGCTTCCCAGATTCGACTGAAAAATATGACTCCAGAGATGTGGAGAGGCTGCAGAGCGACGACTCTCTGGTGGAGGGATACCTGACGTGGAGGACCAATGTGGTGGACGATGCAATAAAAATGATCGATGAGAGCTTCCAGTGGAGAAAAGAGTTTGGTGTGAATGGTAGGAAGTCTTGATGGCTTTCTACACCACTTAAAAGTAGTCTGGGCATCTGTTTTTAATACTAACCTGACACTAATTTACGACAAAACCCAGTTGTTTTTTTTACCAGAAAATTATCCTGCATAAATATAATTTACATTAAATTTTAAATGCTTCATTAAATACTTGGCAACCATTATTTTGAATCTGACCAGTCCTAAAATTTTAAAGTTTTGTTCATTATATTTTTTACCCTGACCCTACATACATTTTTTTTCAGCCAAAAAAAAAAAGTTCAAAATCCAGTCCAGTATTGACACTGCCTTGATTTCGATGTTTGCTATCAGGTGACAGAGACCGTCGGTCAATTTTGTGCCGTAGTGGGATGAATTGAGTGTTATTGTGTGTTAGTAAAGTTCTGTCAAATGTAATCTAATCTAAATGTCCACCATTCATTACCCGTGACAACAGTCCACACTGTTTCTCTTGTCTGAGGAATGTGTGAGGCTCTTTTCTCATCTTTAATCGAACAAATGTAATTTTACAAACTGTTGTTTTTAGGTAATCTGATTTATTGAAACCATTACTACCCAGGGGCTATGTCTTATTTTTTCTCTTTATGTAGATATCATTGTCAAGTGGATATATGTCACGTTTTCAGGAAGTGGGAAACTTTCACAGTTTCCATTACCCATAATTGAAAATGCAAGACTTCCTGTAGGAACATAAAAAGGTCAACAGTCTATTTGACTTGTATTCTCTTGGTTGTTGTTGATCAATTTTATTTTAACAGTGTGTTGCGGCTAATGATTTAAAGGTAGTTTTTCTGAAAATTTTCATTTTAAGATGTTTTATTTACACACATTTTATTCATCACTTTTCTCTTGTATATGTATAAAGGAGTAAGACTGTATCACAGTCATTAATGGTGTAATTTGTGCCTGTCTGTATGTTTCAGACCTGAATGAGAGTATAATTCCCAAATGGATGTTTGAAACAGGCGCTGTCTATCTCCATGGTTACGACAAGGAGGGAAACAAGCTGTGTATGTACCCTTTCTACAAATCTACCTGTTAAAATTGGGTGCAGCTTAACCTTCAAAAACTGAAAAATGGTTCCATTGGAAGTGCTTTACAAAAGCAGAAAACTATTGAAACCTAATTCTTTTTTGTACTGTGTTTAGTTTGGTTCAGAGTAAAGCTGCATGTCAAGGATGCAAAAACTCTTATTGACAAGAAGAAGTATGTTGCCTTCTGGCTGGAGCGCTATGCAAAAAAAGAACCTGGAATGCCTCTTACTGTTGTGTTCGACATGACGGAGTCTGGCCTCGGTAATATAGTAAGTACCTGATGACGCTGTTTCACAGGAAGCACCGTTACAACATGTGATATTGTGATCATGATTTACTACCTGTTTGTCCTGTCAGATCCACACCGCTGGTAAAAAAAAAGATTTATATTCTGTCCTTGTTGCCATATTAAAACAATTTTCTTAAACTTGTTAAAATACAATTTTTTCCGCACTATAAGGTGCACTGGACTATAAGGCGCACCTTCAACAAATGGCTTATTTTAAAACTGGTTTTTTTATGTATAAGGCGCACTGGATTATAAGGCGCACTGTCGGTTTTTGAGAAAATTAAAGGCTTTCATGTGTGCCTTATAGTGCAGAAACTACATATCGTCATATGTCTTGCCATGTGAGCTGTGATGCTCTTCAATGAGTTCACACTTTAGAGATTAAATTGACCTTTAAATCCGCTGGTCGGTTAGAGTGGACCGTCTAATCCAGAAGACCCGCTGTGTTGCAGGCGTTAGCTCCCTGATGTGTCTCTGCTGGCGACGGTATTTCATCAGCTTGGCTCCCCTCCTGCAGAAATGTCTCAATTAAATATAAATGAGCACCAGCAAGGCGACAATGATAAATAGCCGAGCAAAACAAATATGAAATGAGCAGATTAGACGAGGATTTGGAGGGCGGTCTGACTGAGACTTGTTGAATCACAGCGCACAGAGCTACAGCAAGGGGAGCCGATATGATCTCATTAGAACTCGGAACAGGAGTCTCCAGCATAGCAATGAGGCTTCTGGCCAATTATGGAGTCCAGCCAGGGGAGCTGTATGTAGAGATGTACCCACTGTTGGACTGATGTTTGGAATTAAAATGAACATTTTTTTTTTCTTCACCAAAATCAATTACATTTTTAGCAAAAATCCAACACAGGTGAAATTATCTATTTGAATCAGAAGCCATCTCACCTCAAAATGACAAAAGCTGTTTGATGAAGGAGATGTATTGAAGTGGTTAAAAAGTCACATAATGGCATGTTGAGAAGATTATATATCAAAATCCTCTGTTCTTGCTCTAGGGTATTATTTTTATTATTCAAGGATGATTAGTTGGGGATTGTTCAGAAGAACTAGTGGTACATTTTTATTTTCTAGATATAGAGATGGTTAGGCGTGAAAAGATACTCCCCCTGTTGTAAATGCATAAAGCATCTTTTATAGATGAAGGTCCTTCAGGTATCTTTTTTTAATATCAGTGTTTCTGCTTTGTCTTTTTAAGGACATGGAGTTTGTGAAGTACATAATCAATTGCTTCAAAGTTTATTATCCAAAGTTTTTATGTAAGTAACAAAGGTTTTCATTAACAAACAATTGTTTATTCACATTCATGCATGCTTTTCATTAATCTGATGTGATTTACAGGTAGTGTCATGTGTTTTTAACATTTTTTTGTTGCCTTTTTTAGCCAAGATGATCATTGTGGATATGCCTTGGATCATGAATGGTGAGTTTTTCTGGGTACTGTGTACAATCTTGTTTAGTTTTAGGCCTATCTGTGATTTATTTCATTATTATATGATCTTAAATATTGAACATTTTATTTCAGCTGCTTGGAAGATTGTGAAGTCGTGGTTGGGTCCTGATGCAATCAGCAAACTCAAGTTTGCATCCAGATCTGAAGTCCAATCTTTCATAGAGGCTGAGTACCTCCCACCTTCTTTGGGTGGAACGGTGGGTTATTTAACATTAAACAGTCCTTGAATAGACTTGTACTATGTTTTAATAAATGATCAAATTAGTGATATGTTTACTCTTGACAAAAATTACTTTAGATTTCTTCCTTAACCATGTCAACGTATTTATTCAAATCCAAATCATGACTTTATATGTTATGTTTGTGTATTCCAGGACCCCTTCAGGTACAGCTACCCTCCTCTTCCTGATGACGATTTCCAGACACCCCTCTGTGAAAACGGACCCGTCCTCAGTGAGGACGACACAGAGAGCAAAGAGGAGGAAACGGAAGTTAAAGATGCCCTAGAGTCCAGCTACAACTCCGAGGTTGCTGTAAAGCCCAAAAAGGTACTTCCATCAGTTTTATACCTCACTTTAAATTACATTTGAGTTATTTAATTTATTTTTATGAGTTATTTTGCTGCGGTTAAAAGCAGTATTGCTCCTTCTGAGTTACGGAAGTGCCCACAGGACACAGTATGGGTCTGTGGGGTCTGTTTATTTTGATGTAACTGTCTGCATGTTATATTTTTAAATAAAACATGCAAATTCAAGTCATGAAATATTCCTAAGAATCTTTTGGCATCATGAGTATAGTGGCTCTCTTGTGAGCTTCGTAAGTTGTGATTCCAGTATTTCAGGCGGTGTTGTTAAATTGGACAGCTCTGATTCCTCTTCCTTCACTGGCTTCCTGAGGCCTGAGATTACAGACCATAATCAGACCACTACTGTGAATTAAGTGGAAATTAATGGCCTGATTTTAGACGTGAAGCTCTCGCTCATTGTTCCTGTAAAGGCGACTCCCGATGTCTTCAGTCACAATGGCATAGTGCCATTGATCTTCATGTGGCCCACAGAGGAATTGAAGCCGCTCATCTGAGCTTTCTTCTGCTCCAGACACACTCCTCTTCCCTCAAACAGAAACACGTAACTTCAGTGTATTGCTGGCTGTCACCGCCATGCCGCTCAGGCTTCATCTTGAATATGTCTGCAGCTCATTGTTCACCTCCCTCTCCCTCTGGGGGTGACCAAACGTTACCTCCCTGCAGTCAGAGCTGCAGCTTATGTGAGTTATTCCACTGGCTCCCCACAGGACCATCCAGCCTCGCATTATAATCTATTTAGCTTCTTTTCTGGCCTCCTCCATTCAGAGAGCCTGCATGGGAATAAGTGAGAAGGAGTGAAGGAAAGGAGTCAACTGAGGGATTGTATTTCAAAGACCAGCATATATTTTATCATGATTGTATTAATGTTATACATTTACACAGCTATTTACTTATACTCAACATACAATAAATGTGACAACCAAGACTCACCTGTGCTGGAACTTGAGGGAGTTATGTACAGGTTTTGTAAATTATTGCCTAGTGCACTAGAGAACTAGTTTACTAAATGTTTCAACTGGATAGAGCTAGTGCACTGACTATTTCTGCTGGTGAGGTCTAGTACACAAACTTTATCCACTAGATAGATCTAGTATGCAAACGTGGTCTGCTGCAGCTGCCTAGCAGTCCTCCTATAACAGACAGAGCCTTTATTGTGACTCACAAAGCAGAAATATGCTAATCGGTCAGTTGTCACACTTTTTCTGGTACACATTACTGTCTGGAGGAATGAAGCCCAGATCTCACTCTTCAGGGCTTTTTTTGGCTTGATCGATTAGTAAACCCTGTAACTGTTAACTGCAACAGTAGTTCTGACGTGTGGCGCAGAAGAATCAGCTCTTTGGATAACCGTTAAATATTCATCAGCTTAACCAGAGAAACCAGTTAAATAGCAATAGTAATGTAAGTGCAGCGAGGATATTGAAATATAAATGAGTGTGAGGATACAACCAAACACCATCAGCTGCTCTCAGAGATTTGTTGAGGAATATTCAGGTTTAAACGGTATTAGTTAAACAATCTATGCTTTAATTATTTACGATGTGACTTGTAGTTCTGTCTGAAGGTTACACATTAACCGCTGTATGAAGAATTATTCATTCAGTCAAGCTGCTGATAAATTAAGAGTCTTTCTATTCTACAAACATTTAACACACACCACAAGAAACACCACAAGTGAGTTTATAAATACAGACTTATTATTGAATTTAATGCCTGAAAACCATCAGAAACAGTTTCCAGGTAAACGTCTGGGAAGAGGTGATGGGGGTCAAAGTCGATGACGGGGGGAGGGCATCCTCAAAAAGTCTTGTTTGCTCACAAAAGGTCTCTGCTTGCGCGTCATGAACTCATTTCATCTGGTCTTGGTAATAAGACTTTTTTTTTTTTCTCATCTCTTGTGCTGTGACTAAATCTGGGGCATCGGATTAATTCGGTGATTCAAGCCTGTCTGAGTACATTCCACATTCCACTTATTCAAAAAATCTACACCCCCTCCTTTCCTTCCATTGCCTCCTTTCATTCCAAAAAACCTAACTTCTTCCAGCTTCCAGGCATGACGACTTTGATGGTTTCAGGAAGTTAATTTCCTCTTTCTCTTTTTTGAAACAAGGGCTGGAGGTGGTAAGGCAGTGTAGGATCTCACCCATACATGGAGCTCAGAGTCCAGAAGATTTCACCAGGCTGGAGAGCCAGGTGCGCTCACGTGACTTTAAATGACGGTGAGCGCACCTCACTCTCGGTCAGCTGATGCCAGATGTCTTCACCACACCTGGGTGTTCATCTCCTGACCTGTCCTGGACCTCACATTTCAATCTGACCTTCCAAATTTCAATGCACTGTTTCACAAACACAACATTTCTGACTTTGTTCTTAAGGAATGTAGGCTAAGTGAAGTAGCCTACCTTCTGCACAATATCTAGCTGCTGAGATTATTACCATTTTAATGAAGTAAGTTCTTAACCCTTTGCACTCCACGTTGAGCCACGTTTGCCTTTGAGGTCACTGTGTTTTAACCAGCATCCCTCTGTGCCTTGTGTCCAAACATTATCCTGTACCGGGTCTGTGACTCTGTTGAGAGCTAAGCGTGTATCTTGTGTCTTAATACGCTGTCTTATCAGAAGACACTCACTAATGAGCATTTCACTAATCCTTCCATCGAGGACTCAAACAAAATCTTGAATTTTTTTTTTTTTTGGTCTTTGAATTTCAAATCTTACAATGTGTAGAAAAGGTTCTCTAATTATTTTTTATTTTTATGTGGCCTAATTTTATTTGTTTGTGCATGACTTTTATAATCAGGGTGTAATTTTTTATCTGTCTCTCAGAGCAGCCATTTCATTCATTTTTTTTGTTAATCTCTAATGTGATTTTACATGAGATGTGGCAAAATCAGCACCAGTGACCAAACTTTTGTAATTTAATCCAAACCTGTACAACACAAAGTAAATCTTTTTACTAATTCCTGAGCATGCTTTACACTTTCCAGTCACAATATAACCTAATTGTGTTGCCATTTTTTGAAATGATGAATAAATGAAGACATTTCATCAGCTGCTGATTATCTCTTGATGTCTTCATTGTGGCAGTTACATGACGATCAGCCGTTAAATAAAAACGACATATTTTGTTGCTTATCCAGTAAATGACACACTTCCGATCTGAGTCACAAAGTGTTTCCTGGACACACAGGGTCTGCTCACCTTTGCCCTGTTTCCACCTATGGTGTGTTCGCTCTCATCATCTGTTATCACCTCCTATGGTGTCAGAACCACCGTGAAGTCATCCATTCCCTCACATCAACAACTTTATTAAAGTCAACTCTTATGCTGACATTTCACACTTTTCAACCCGTCAGCTTTTACATGGTCTCCTGATCAGCCTGTGGTCGAATTGGGTCAAAGTTTGTGGGTGTGCAGCCACACCATTAAAGAACAAGATGTTAACTTCTGCTCTGGTTGAACTCAAGTAACTCAAGTTTATTCAGTTTTATTCCAGTTCAAAGACACAACTTAATGGGTTAGTTTGGTTCTTATAAGAAGGTATCTTTGTCTAGTCGGACCAATGTTCGTCATCAGGGAGGTCTTTGCAAAAGCAAAATGAAGATTTCTCCAAACTTTCTATCAGATAACAGTACTTTGTGGTTTTTTCGCAGGAACCACTCATAAATCATCACTGATGACTGTCAAGAGCCTCATTAACTGATAGTTGTCTCTACGTGAAGGGCAAGGGTCAAACATTTCATTTTCAAGGAAGGCGCCAGATAAGAGTCACATGACTACTTTATCAGTATTATGAGTGTCTTTTATAATCAAGCGCTCTTTGTTGTTCCAGGTGAATTTCCTGGAAGACAGCTTGAAGTCAGAGGACAACGATAAGGGAGACGCAAACACCAGAACCAGAGGAATCAAGAAACCGCTGACCACCTTCAAAGGGCCTCTGCTGGATGTTAGGTGGGTCATCCTGCCGACACTCCTCTCCCACCGCATTGAAGCGAGACAAGAAGACGCAGACTTTAAATCCACTGACGTTACAGTTTTGCTTTAGGGAAGTCTCTTGACAATTTTGCTTGAATTTGCAAAATTGTCAAGAGAAATTTTGCCTAGAAGTTTGTTCAGACATTCATTGTGCCCTGAAGATAAATCCCATCCACTTTGATGAACTTCTTTACACATTACATACAATATATATAATGTTATTTATATATTATTTATATTAAACGTATGTAATATATGGGGGGTTTTTTAAAGTATTTTTTTGTAAGTATTTTTTTTTACAGCTGGGGTTGTGTTTGTTGCCCAATCGGAGGATGCGTTTTGTTGCTTTACCCCTGTTTGCCTCCTGTAAAATCAACAGTCAGTTGTTATAATCTCATTATGACCTCATGAAGATGAACTATATTCCCTCAGTATTCAATCCAGACCGTTTCATGTCAGTAACGTGCACCGAGGGAGCTGTGAACTGAGTGAATGTGTATTGATCTGCCTCATGCAAAAATACACATTTTAATTGTCTTGCACTTATTGACAGGTTTGTTGTCGTCACCTGGTGGGCCAAAGCCTGACCTTGTAATTGATGTGTTTGTTCATGTACAGCCCAATCGATCTGGTCATGGGCAGGAATTAAGGATGCTCCCAATCAATCGTTCAACGAGAGACGCTGCCAAATAATGCGCTCGTCGCCTCGTTCACGTGACGTGTCGTCAGACACGTTGTAATTTATCGTTGGATGGATGGTAACCTCACCAGAGGACGGCGTTAACAGCGATCGCCGTGTGTTTGCAACGTGCGTGTTACCCCTGGTGTTCATGAATACTGAAATATTCAGTTGTGTTTTTACAGCGCAGCAGCTCTGACATGAGGCTTTTGACAGCCGTGGATCATGAGTTTTACTGATAAACAGATTTAACTGAGCCTGCAGTCTTTCTGAGCAGTGCTAGCCTCTATTTGAGGCCGTCAGGGTGCCTTTGGGAATCAGGGGGAGGGGGTCTTTGAGCTGACGTCTGCCTAAGGTCTCCAGAGCCGGAAGACTGTTGATGTGATGCTCCAGACAAACAGCTGTTTTATTGTGGAAGGATCACATGAAGGCGTGCAAAAATAAAGCACATCACTGATCTTTCAAAGCATCAGTATGTCCTATGTGTTAATCGATTAAGTCTCATAGCAAAGAAATGCAAACTCCTTTATCGTATTGCATTCACCGTCATGAATAAATGTCGTCTTTGACTCGGGTCCAAACAAACCCTCACCATGCGACTGCTCCCTGTTGTCAGCTTGCTGTCAGAATGGTTAATTAACTAGCAGCACCTTAAACAGTGTGTAAACATACCTGCAAATGTCACAGTGGTCCTTTTAAATGCTGCTGTGCTCCCGAGTCTTCAATCGCTCCAACATCTTTGTCTGCAACAGTTTGTCCTCTCCCCTGCCAGTTCAGCCTGTTAATCACTAGCATGTTTCCATGGTCACCGAGGAAAGATGATTTCACCAAGGACCCAGATCTGTCTGCATTTTTGTTAAAAAATTATATATATATATATATTTTTTTTTTTTCATTCATTCATTCATTTTCCAACCCGCTTAATCCGGTAACGCAGGTCGCGGGGGAGCAGGTGCCTATCATGGCAGTCTCAGGGCGTGAGGCGGTGGACACTCCGGGCACGACGCCAGTGTACCGCGGAGCCACATAGAAACAATCATTCACACACTCACTCCTATGGTCAATTTGGGACCGGCCAATCAACCTGAAGCGCATGCTTTTGGAGGTGGGAGGAAGCCGGAGAACCCGGAGAGAACCCACGCAGACACAGGGAGAGCATGCAAACTCCGCATACGCATATATATGTATATATATATATGTATATATATGTATATGTGTATATGTGTATATAGTATGTATATGTATATATGTATATATACAGTATATGTGTGTGTGTGTATGTGTATATATATATATATATATATATATATATATATATATATATATATATATACTTGATCATTCTGCCTGATGTAACTTTGGTATTTTGATCCGCAAGAGTAAAAATAGAACATTCAGTTGCAACATATCGGAGATTCTATCACACAATCAGAAAATCACACAGTTTCATAGAGGAAACATTCTTTAATCAAATAATGTTTCGGCTCCGTAATAATTGGGCCTGTTGGTTTGTGGTAATCTTATTCCCACCACTAAAGCTCATTACCAACTGAAAGGATAAGAGCATTAAGGTGAATGCGTTACCCGTCTCATATGCCCGTCTCGTACAGCAGTTATTTGTGTAGCATTATTCCAAATGAACTGAAGAAAACGACGCTGCAAACAGTTGGTCCACAGCTGAGACAGATCAGCAGTGATGGAAGGTGAGGAAGAGGAAGGAAGACTTGTGACCAATAATCACACTTCACAGAAACAAGAATGCAAGCAGTTCAATGTGTATTAACATGAAAGGTGGAAATACGACTGCAGTGCAATAAATGCATATATATATACAATTTTTGGCACAAAACAACCCAATCCAGTGGTTTCCTCACGTAACTTCTTCTCCCTGCAGCCCCGCAGAGGAGCTCAGCTTTGGTTCCGGGGAGACGGAGAAGAAAAGCCTCATCATTCTGAGCAACGTGACCAAAAACCAGGTGGCCTTTAAGGTGAGTGGCGTGTGTGTCTGTGTGCTCACGTTTGGAAGAGGAACCGCTGGAGTGATTTGACCCGTGACTCCGCTCTGGTGTCTCCACAGGTACGAACCACTGCGCCCGAGAAGTACCGGGTGAAGCCCAGCAGCAGCTGCTGTGAAGCAGGAGCTTCAATAGACATAGTGGTGTCTCTACATGGAGGTACAACGCTGACGCTAAGTAGATCTCTGCAGATGATTATGGTCCGAACAGTCTCTAACCTTCTCAAAGGGACACCTGGGTTTTTGGTTTGTTTGTTTTTTTGCTTAGATCCCTATTTTAAGAGCAATTTAAACAAAAAAAACTCATCACACTACTGATGGAGCTAAGAGTTAAACCATTTTGTCTCCTTCAAAGCGCTGAAATGTCAGCTGTCGGTTTTGATGAGCTACACATAACTCAGAGGAATCAGTGCTTCTTAATACAGGGTTATTTTTCACCCCCAGATTTTATTCTGTGGTGTATTTTTTTCACTACCATCTCTTAGATTTGTGTCTGTGAACTGTTACCTTTTTTTTAATAATTTGCACAGCAAATTAAAAAGTCTTTTTTTCAAATTTGCCGAAACAAATATAATTCCTTACTTTTCTGGGAAGGAGGAATGTGCTTCAAGGATTTAAGACCAAACATTGATAATAACCTTATAATAATAGTAATAGTAATTGCATTAATGTTTTGTTGTTGTTGTTGTGCAGGTTCTCAGGCGTCTCCCCAAGACAGATTTTTGGTTATGGCTGCCGAGATGGATAATGGCGGCTCGCAAGAGCTCGCACAGTTCTGGAAGGAAGTACCAAAAACTAAGGTCATGGAACACAGGTGTGTGTCTGAGCTGGTGTTTTTTTATCCTCGTCTGTTCCCAACTCGATCACTATGGTGACGGCCTGTCGCCATACTGGATTTGTAGGCCGACATTCATTGGATTGTGCGTCTTCCTCAGGTTGCGTTGTCATGTTCTGGAGAAAGTCAAGACCAAACCCACGCTGAATCTTTTCAAAGAATATTCTGTGGAGTCAGAAACCAACGGCCAGCAGGAATTAAACACAACGGTGAGTTCACAGACGAAAAGCCTTGCTCCTCTACGGGACTTGACTTTGTTCACGTAGAAACTTCTGACAACCTGGAATGATCTAAACTGTTATAAGTGAAAACATTATGGCTTATATTAGTGAATACTGTCCTCATGAATGCATCATGAGTGCATCTGAGAAGCCATGGTTTACAAATCAGTCGTCACAAGCTTACTCCAAACTATTTCAAAGGAATTCGAACCATGTGCGATATCGGCACTCCTCTGATTAACATCTGACTTTAGCAAACGTAAATATGTGAAAATGACTCTTGTTTTCCTGGTAGTGACTTACTGGAATAATATCTGAACAAATAACTGCTCCATTTCCTTCTCAACACTCACGCATCACTTCTCTGTTTATTACCTCCCAACTGTTCTCCAAACATGACTAGTTAAAGAACTAAACCTTTAAAACCACAATTGTCATTGTTTTATTTCTGTTTATGTATGTGTTTAACACATTTAATATATAGTTAATATATTAATGTTTTACTTCTAGTCTGTATGCTCAGAATGAGTTCATTGCCTTTCTGTCTGGCTGCATACTGATCCCAGATGTGAGAACTGTATCAGTCGTTGGCTTTCATTAGAAGACGATCTGGATCAATAAACCCGGTGAACCGGTGTTTGTTTTCCTCACCAGCTCATGCGGGTGATGGCCTGCAGTTCCCGGCTGGAGCAGAAACTGAACACGTGTCTGTGGGTGCAGAAGGTCCTCATCGGGTTGGTGCTGGCCCTCGTGATGCTCAACCTGCTGTGTCTTTTCCAGCTGGGTGCTTCCCAGCAGCCATCTTGACCGGCCGCAGCGTGGAAACAGTCAACAACCTCAGGGAGGCCTGTCATGAATCCCCTCTTCATCCTCATCCTCATCCTCCTCCTCTTCTCCCCTAACCTCCTCACAGACTGCTGCTATGGAGGCGAGGAGGGCTGACTTTAGGCACCTGTGAGTTGTTGCGGAGTTGCTATAGGAACAGAGAGTACCCATCTCTTGACAGTTCCTTCAGAGTAAATACAACAGACACTTTAAAGACTGACATCAAATCAATACTGTTTTTTTAAGACTGATAATGATCAATAAAAGTGTATTTATTGCAAAAAAGTAGTTTTTTTTGTGATCGTATTGTAATTTTTTTTTCATTGCAATAACGTTAATAAAATAAATACTCACCAATTTATAGAACTTCGTTTTTTTTTTGTGTGTGTGTGAATTTGTCGGGTCATAGAGAAACAATAGCTAAAAAGCCCTAAAACGGCTGTTGTTCTGCAAAAGAGCTCTCTCTGAATAGACTGATTAGTACAGTGGTGGTGAGGTGAAAAACAATGAAGTGAACTTTCCACGGTCAGACCAGAAGGAGCGACGAGAGTCCTCCGTCTGCGCTATCTATTTGTTTTAATTGCCCCCAATGCTGGCAGACTGAAATTACCAAAGCAATTACTGCAAGAACAAGAACGGGCCCCCCACCCGATTGTAACCTCGTAGTCTTATCTATAACAAGATCCTGCTCGGAGCGGTCAGGATGTGAGCCGTCATACGAGGAATCATCACTTGTCTTTCAGATGTGTAAACGTAAAGGTTGTCGGGCATCGAAGTTTGCAGGACGGCGTTTCTTCTCAGTGCAACAAGGATGATTATAATACTTCATGCAGTAAAGAGTAATCCTGTGGTTATGAGCAGCGGACTGTTTTGGTTGCTTCAATCCTTTTATTCCCTGAGGATCTCATTGTGTTGTTTGTTCTAGAGCCCATTCTATTTTAGCAAACCCTCATGGTTCCCTCGTCCCTATGAAGCGTCCCTATTAATAGCTGTTTGTAGAAGGAGCAGGATAGCTTGATGCATGTGCGCTGGGTGTAAGACTTACATTAAGGTGTTTGTACTTCACTCTGTGGGTATAAAGTGCCTATAAAAGGGGGAGAAAAAAAAAAAGCCGAGGCTAATGGAGTGACTTCCCCTTGAGAATAAAAGAAAAAAGCTTTGGTATCACATGAAGGTGGGTTGAGTTTAAGTGCACCTAAGAGCTGCGGCGTACCCGACTACACCCGTTCAGGTACTCCGCACCGTCAGGGATGTCGTGATGCATTTAAGGGTTATTTACTGGTCGTTTTGACGCTAAAGACTTGACAGTCAAGTCTCGTCTTTAATGGTCTTTATTTCACTTATTACGAGCTGCTGTGTGTGAGAGGTGGACAGCTTCTCCACAGCATTGATTCGACATCAAATAGCAGTTAAATCGAATCATGGTTCTAGGTGTTACTGGCCTCAGGCACTCGTGTGATGCTTGAGAAAATAATGATTTAGTTCAGGTGGTAAATTGATTCGAGTTGGGGTGTGGAGTGGGGGGGGGGGCGGTGGAGCAACTGTTGCTGTTATAGCACCACACTGCCCTTGTGATACCCCGTTGAAATCAATGCTCATAATTGACGTATTTACTGTTTTGCCTGTCATCCTAAAACTGTTGTCCATTTTTATGGGGGTCAGAGGTCAGGTTGACCTTGAAGAGTCCTTGAGGATGGTGAGAGCATTATTAAAGATGATATGACATAATGACGCAGCATCCTGGGTTTTAATCCAGGTGGGGAACTGTGTGGAGTTGATGGTATCCCTGTGGGGTCCCTCTGGGTTCTCCAGCTTCCTCCCCCCACCACAAACATGGATATAGGTGAATCGGTGTCTCTTCTTCTACCTTAAACATTAATGTGATTTTTGATGGTTGATTTTCATGTGGGTCTGAAATAAACTGGCTGTACATGGCCTCCAGCCAAGGTCAGCCAGGACATTCATTTGATATCATTTGAAGTGGGTCACTGCTTCATCTTAGTTGCAGAGATTGCTCTACTCAGATATTTATAATGAATTATTGGAGAACATAAGGAAAGCAGAAACTAATATATTCCAGATTTTACAGGTGTACAGTTTCCAGACTCCTCCCCTCAGATGAATGAAATACAAAACACTGTGTTCTATGGTTTAAGGAAAACCTGGGCTGTAACAGTAAGTCATACAATGAATGCTTGACTTTTATATGTTATGTGTATCATTGTTGAGTGTAGTTGAGCTTCTCCTGATGATTGCATTTATCTCTTCAGAGATAAGGGAAATGACTGCTTTGTTGTGGAATACTTGCTATAAAACCTCAACAAACCTTGTGCACAACTACAAACCAAGAGCATTAGATTATTTAGACCTTTAGAACCAATGTTTTTAGACTGGTAACTTCATGTGCTCATGCAAATATACATTTTATGTACAATATATATATGCACTTTACACAGTGTGCGTTACCAACACTTTTTGGTGGTTTTTAATGACTGCAGCATAATCAGTAGAAACACATTTCACGTAGAAAACAAACCGACTAAAAGGAGTAATAATTGGAAATGACTGTAAAATGTAAGGAATCCAGCTGATTAAACAGAGGACCTCTGATATTGTGTACCTTCCAGCCTGATAATGTATCATCAAGTGATTGATGCCTCTTTTTAGTATCTAATCATCAAGCATTAAATTGTAAATAAATACACTGAGTACTCAAACTTTTTTCTCCATCCGTCTCACTTTGGAGATGACTTATGTGTCATCATTTGAGCCATAAACTTGTTTTATTTTTATTATTATTATTGTTGTTGTTGTTATTAATATTCTATGCATCCGTGGACATATTCTCAGGAGAGTCATTTTAACATTCAGCGTCAGAAAGAGCAGCACCGGTGCTGCTGTAAAACTACAGTCTTAGCTGAACGCAAACACTGGTATAATTCAAAAAATATTGGTTCAGCATATAAAATGTTATTAAACATTAATTTTACAAAGTTTATTAAATCCTTATGAGCACATATTTTCATTTTGAATACCTTAATGTTTGTGAATATTTAATGATGAAAAAAAAAGTTGCTGAAAGACTTTAAACTCCTAACATAAAAGTTAATATTGATGTTGAGAATTGGATTATAACAAAAGAAGAGAACACATAATTACCATTACAACCATGAGCCACGGTTTTGTTCGCTCATTACAAGACTGTGCAAGTGCGCCCCCTGCTGCCAGAGAAATAAAACTTCAGCAGCAGCCGCTCAGTTCATTTAACTCCCCGTGGCTAGGAATGGTACAGAAGATATTCTTTCAATTCTGCAGGAAGGTGAAGGTTGTGAATCCCACCCAACCTCTTCTTGCCCACAGTTTTCCTGATGTGCAGCCGACACAGCTGCATCAGAGGAGACACTCCTGGGCAGGAGTCATCGGAGAAGCAGGAAGCCGTGATGGACAGATGTTTAGATTAATGCAAAGGTCATTAAATCCCCACAGGAATGCTACTTGTTGTTGAGTTTGGGGTGAATACCTCCTGCTTGTCTCAACAGCCTCTCCACCAGGCTATCAGGGGATGCCAGGTCCAGCGGGTGTTTGCCCTCATTGTTCTTGAGGGACAGACTGGCCCCGTGGTCCAGCAGGACGGACACCAGCTCAGGGTTGGAAAGACGAGAAGCTATGTGCAGCGGTGACTCACCGGACACACAGTTGTTCGCGTTAGCACCTGAAAGAGGAGAGATAGAGATACGATGTCATCTCATCACAGGACCCGTGAGAACAAACCATTCGGTCAGACGCTGTGTTCTTCTCCAGCAGAGCGTCGCTCATCTCTTCCCTGCTTACAAGAAAGAGTTTGGTTCATTTAACAGCTACACTCAAGTTACTCAGGTTGTGAAATCTCAAATCAGCAAGGCCACCACATAATCAATATTTTATATAGGAAACAGCGCATTTGCACAGGCACTGCTGCTGCTGAGGTACTTTACTCCTGATGCTGGCTGCTCATGCTCCATCAGCTCTCTGAGGTAAATATATGCGTTTCAACAGATTTATCTGACTGACGAAGGCTTAGCTCAAATAAAGATGTAGATGGAAAACAGTCCAGTATTGAAAATTATAATATTTGCCAAATAAATTGTTTTTCTTGAAATGTTTTTTTTCCTTTTTACCTCATTTAAAGCCAATAGGTAGCATTAACAAGTCCACAATTTAAGCATTGATGAATTGTCAAATGCAAGTTATTAGTAAGTCATTATTTAATACATTATGCAGGAATATGAGATCCATTTGTCCGAAAAAGGATGTCTTCAAACTTCTTACTAAGGTGTATTACCTGTTACATCTCTTATGCATCTGTTATGAAACTCCAGTATCTCAAACGACACTGTATGAAAATATCTGTCAAATAGGTTAAAAGTTATTTTTACCAAGTTGGAGCAGCTTTTTCACAGTACTCAGATGCTGGTTGGAGCAGGCGACATGCAGTGGAACACCTGATTGGTTGATATACTGATCAACGTCTGCGCCGTGCTGAACGAGAGGCTCGATGCATTCTGCTTGACCTGGACAGAGTCACCAGAACCATCACAATGAGAACGGATGCAGGGGAAGGACGTAGCTTTGAATCCTATTAGAAGAATATTCAATCATTTTACCCTGTAAACTGCAACAGCCAAATATTTTTCACTAGATTAAATCTAACCTAATCTTGTTCTTCTAATGTTCTGGTACTTTTTGTTCCTCTGATAGGGACTGGCTCGGCACAGGTTGTCTGTGTAGAGAACGAAATGTGACATCTGACCTTTTTCTGCTGCTTTGTGTATCGGAGAGCTGGCCTGGCTGCTTCCTGAGGGATTCCCTCCGTGTTGAAGGAGCAGGGCCATGCAGGCCACGTGGCCCCGGGCACAAGCCTCCGACAGGGGAGTCTCTCCACCCACTGTCGAGCTGTTTACCTGATGGGGGGGGGGAGGGGGAGGTAAGAATGAGTAGAGTTATCCACAGTTTTTTATTAAAAACAGAATGATGAACTGATGTGATGAATGAAGTAGTGTTTTGATGAAGAGAGCGTCACATGGTGCAAGGTTTTCATTTCTTGGGTCATGTGAGTTCTGCTCTGACTGCTGACACTTGGTCACATCAGCAGGAATCAGATGAGCTACAATCCCGATTGAATGTCAACCAGATCAGAAATAAAAAGATCATGTCTGTGGGATTTGTGCACTTCATGTTCTGTATATGCGTCATATATGAGCAGAAAAACACATTTGGGTCACTTTTGTCTACAGCGGATGACCGCCCTCTGGAGTCTGGGTCCTGCCCGGAGTTTCTTCCTCAATGAGGGAGTTTTTCCCCACCGCTGTCGCTTATGCTTGCTCTGGAGGGTTCTGTTTAATTTCTGTCCGTTAAAGCGCTTTGAAATGTCTGCTAATGTGATTAAGCGCTATACAAACAAAGGTTGATTGGTTGAGTGATTGTGTGCTGATGTCCTGTCGTGCACTGATGAGTCACACTGTGTTTTTGCAGGGTTTTCCTTTGTTAATATGTGTTTGGTAAATCTCTAACTAACATGCAGCAACACAAAGTAAACCACAACAATGATTTACAGGAGCTGCACTTTAGGATGATCCCAGCAGGATTAAGTAGGTTCTCCAAAAAAACCAACTCAACACACATTATGTTGATCATTTTATATTTAGATCTATTCAGAAAAATACGACTAGAAGACGTTGCCTTACTAACATTTGCTCCTTTTTCCACCAGAAGTTTAGCACAAGCCACGTGGCCTTGTATGCACGCTCCATGGAGAGGAGAAACCTTGTCCAGAGTGTTCAGGTTCACGCATGCACCCTGTGAACAACACAGTCATACTGTTCAGCACAAAAATACACACAAAAAGATACGAGACTCGCTTCAAACGCTAGGTCCCAGATGGGAAAACCTTTCGTAAAACTTCTACGTCAAACCGTTCTCTTTGAGCAGTATCAAAACTTTACCTGTGCGATGAGTCTTTGCAGAGCGAGGAGTCGTCCATTAAAAGCAGCGTCATGAATTGGAGACCAGTCCGATTCAACATCTGAAGTGAAAAACCCAGTCACGCAACTTAGTAAAACTTTCTTTGTGAAGCAGAACACTCCAGCTGCAGTGTGTGAGCAGATACCGCCGGCAGCTACTTACCACTCATCAGAGGGTTAGAGAAAAAAACAGCAGTCCCACTTTGACATGGAGAGTCATGTGGAGTCTTGTTGCCTTCAGCAAGCATGCTTCACGGTGGCAGTCACTAAAAAAAAACTTCTTTTATCGCCCACCTGATTTGATTCCTGACTGGGAAAAACGTTGGACAGATCCTAAAGACGTTTGGTCCCCATCTGTTTTCAATATAGTTGGTGGAGCTGTGATGTAATTTCCTTTCGCACACACAAAAAAAGTTGCTGTGCAGGAAACAGGCTGGTTGAGTGTCACGAGGAGAGGGAGCCAGTCGAGCAGGTCTGTAACATGTGCGTAACTTGACACTACATCCACACCCATCCTCCCCAGCAGGAGATGGGCGGTGTCGAAGGAGGGCATTGGAGGATGAGGATGGGTGAAATTAAGTGAGTTCTAGTCAAATCTAAAACCACCAACACGTTATTGGTTTAAGTGGCTCAAAACAAGTTTCATTGTTTAATCACACAAGTAAGTCTGTTCATATTTGTGTGACAGTACTTCTTGTGTTTTTACTACAATTAAAATCCTGTTTAAGTATTTATAGCTGCTCTTTTTTCAGGTAAAATGTTCTCAGTGGGTATCAGATTCTGCCAAGACTGCCCCCTGGTCTCCAAGGCTCCATCCGAGGTTGGGAGTGTGTGGGGAGGCCAGGATAGCGTCTTCTCTTTGCTGATAGCAGACTTCTGTTGACTTCGTTATTTTGTGATCTGCAGAATGGAGAAGTTTGGAGGCTGATTGTGAAACCGTTGGCATGAGAATCAGCGCCTGCAAAAGCTGAGATCATGGGTCTCTGCTGGACATCAGCAGCGTTGCCCCTAAGTTGGAAGAAGAACAATCCTTTTCTTTATCTCATGAACGGGGACATTCTTGTTGTTGGTTGGAGGGTGAGTTACAGCCTCCAGACAGGGAGGTGAAGGGTGTATGTTGGGGATTTTCTCATGAGTGGAGGGAAAATGGGCGAGCATTGTGGAAGCTGGTTTCAGGAGTCTGCTCAGGATGCCTCCTGTAGGAGGTTTTCTGGGTACATCCAGCACAGAGGAGCCCCGCGGATAGAGCCCCTTAACCCCCCTCCCCCCCGTGGGGGTTACATATCTCATCTGGCCTGTGAACATCTCAGAATCGCCCAGGAGGAGCTGGAAAATGTTGCTAGGGAGAAGGATGTTTGGAATACTGCTCTGGTTCCTGCTACCAGAACGACTCCAGATTGAATGGAAATGGATGGATGGAAATTGATGGAGGAAAATTGCATCTATTGCTGGATTTAAGTGTTTAATAGAGGAGCTCTAAAATGTTATTTCTTTTATCATTATGTAGAATGGCGTTGATGCAGAATTTGATAAGTCAATAGATGTTTTTAGTTTTTGGTGGGAAACAAAACAAGAACAGTATTTCCATCTGCCAGAGAACTTATCTGGAAGAGATCATCTTTAATAAAGAAGTTTCTACTGGAAGAATTCCAGTTCATGCTTTACTGGAAATTGTTATTTATTAAATGCTGTCCAATAAGCCAAATCTTTTTAACTAAATTTAATTTGTTCTCAATAAATATTGATTTGTGTCAAATTGTGATTACATACAAATGTCTGCATATCTTGGGTAGCCTTTAAGTCACAACTCAGGGCTTTTTCACCCCATAAACAACAATTCTATTCCTCTGATTTCACTGAAGGAAACAACCTGACGGATTATTTCCTGATGGAGTTGAATGAATTCCCTATAGAATTTGTCATGAAGGTTAAATAAATCCAGTTGGACTGGGTGCTAGCTATTGTATTATGGGATACAATGCTGTGATTGCCAATTTAGGCCACTCCAGATATTGTGCTATGTAGAAGATGAACATTTTAACACTACTGCTATTCCTGAATGGACAGCAGTAGCAATGTGTGTTGTGTTTGAGGAACCACAATTACATTGTGTGC
The DNA here is from genome assembly GCF_040054535.1 of Antennarius striatus. Lineage (NCBI taxonomy): Eukaryota > Metazoa > Chordata > Actinopteri > Lophiiformes > Antennariidae > Antennarius > Antennarius striatus. The sequence goes on from NC_090787.1 coordinate 15,203,797, forward strand.
AGACTGATATAGACGACTGTGTGTTTAAACAGCAAGTCGATGCCGTCTGTATTCCTCAGGGAGTTGTCAATGCCTGGCTGCAGGCTACAAGCTTTGCCATGCAATTGACTTTGTGCGTTTCAGAGAATGTGCATTTGGATTAGTCAGCCATCATACAAACTCAGTGACTGCTGAGGTACAGTGGACTCAATAATCACAACCCTTGGTCCTTTGGTTCCTGAATAAATTGCATTCCTGTGTCCAACCATATTTTCAATTTTCTGTCCAAGAAAGATAATCCAACAGTGCCAGGACCTCCCCTGTATCTGGATGTGCCCAACAAATATTGCATGCATATTTAGAGTGACAATTATTTAGAGTATTGGCTCTTTTTTATCATGCTCCAACACTCAGGTCAAAGAGAGGCCGTGCAAGTAAAATGGACCAAATATCATTCTTCTCGTGAGGCGAGGGATGGAGCTGAGCCTGCATTATTCTCAGGCGTCCCATTTACGCATAAAGTATCTACTTTTAAGGGTTTGTGTCACCGATTGGATATTTCATTTTCACGACTCCCTCAATCAAAGTGAATTTAATGCATTGAAAAATCTCTTTATCAAAAGACGCGTTGTGTTCATGTGCACGCAATCATTTCAGAAAAGGGTTGCAACAAACTTTCCATGCTGGGTTCTAATCAGTGTCATCACCAGAAACATTTTACTTTAAAAAAAAAAAAAAAAAAAAGAAGAGTCATAAATGCTCACTGGACTAAAATTAAATGATTGTTTTTTAAAGCATAATTAGCTATTTTGAATTATTTTTCATTCCTTATATCATGTATAAACCATTCAGCAGCAGCTTTAGTGGAACACAGACTGGCCCCACGTCACGTTCTGTCACGCAGCATTCCTTTGAGGGATTTTTCTGTTGCGGCTTTAGTGAAACTACAACTGCAGGGATTAAATGGAAGCACATGACGACCCGACCCGTGATTTCCCTGAGAGTTGGGCCATGCACTCATTCATTTCCTCTCCTTTTCTTGTCTTCATCTTGCGCCCCAGCGGCTCCCTTTCCCTCCTTCCATGGCGTCCCCCCGGCTGGAGACGTTCTGCTGTCCGAACCGGGACACCGCGACCCAGTTTGTTGTCAGCTTCCAGCCGGACCTGTTTGCCGCGTTGGCTTTAGGGAGTGCGTCTCTCAGCCTTTTGTTTGCTATTTTACAACTTTTGCCTAAACGCAGAGGATACAGGAGACTGGGTCAGTACCCGCTGCCGAGGCCCGCATCCTCCTCCCGGATCCTGTTCATCATCAGCCTCTGTGACGCGCTGGGATGCGCAGGTACCGGAACACGTGAGCGCACGGTTTTCACAACGTGGTGTTGCATTTTGGCGCTAATTACGCACGCAAATATTTAGCTTTTTTAACACTTTTGATGAACCACATCCAGCTTTCCGATCTTTCTCATCCACACAGAAAGAACGCATTAGACATCCATTAAAGCATGACTCATCTCCTGGATGAGGAAGGCTGCTTTTATCAACACTTGTAATCAATAAAAGTTGCTGTAAAAAGCAACAAGAGGAGGAAAAACAAATCTTTTACATCCAGTTAGACTCTCACTTTTGAATTAGCTCATTACAAAACAAAAGAATGACTCACAGTCATCTTGTGCGAATTTTGAAATGACTCATAATAACTGAAACCCATTTATCCTACAGGCACCTGAACGCAGCGTCAGTCGTTTTTAAAGCGGTAGTTACACTTTTAATTGCACACGTGGTTGGTTCGCTTCTCTTCCGCCCCGAGGTGAGGGCAGATGACGTCATACGTGTCAGGTGTACTTAACACACAGCGAGCTTTATAACACTTCAAACCAATAAAATGCTGAGCATAGGTAAGCCTGCATCGCATTAAGATTATGGGGGGAACTCCTATTTTCCCATTTGACAGTGAAGTAGCAGGACATGGAAACACCCTTATAAAACACACCTGGAGGGGGTTGGTATTTCCATGATATAACCTGCTTTTTTAAACAACTGCAGGTCGAACGAAAAAAAAAAACCCCCAGATAAATAAAAAAACAAAAAAGCAGTAGAAAAACTTTTTTTCATGCATTACTCACCCGTCATGTTGTCCTCTAGCGGCTCTCTCCTGATCCTGGTGAACAGCAGTAAGTGTGTGTGTGTGTGGTTGTCCTCTCTCAGGTGTCATTGTGAGGTCATCCGTGTGGCTGGGACTGCCAAACATCGCTGACCGCATCTCAGTGGCCAACAGCACTGATGTCTGGCCAGAGGTCTTTTGTGTCAGCAGCGCGGTATGTGAATTGCATTCAGGCATCCAGCCATCATCCCAAAGAAAGTCTGATTCAGTTGTTTTAATGCTTGAGCAGAAATCATGTAGATACATGATCATTTCATTCTATCTGTCTTTTTCTACATTCTAGATATGGATCCAGCTGTTTTTCAGCGCCTCATTTTGGTGGACATTTTTTTATGCCGTCGACGTTTTCCTGGTGGTGAAAACATCTGCAGGACTCAGGTGCTCTGAACCTCACCTGTCATCTACCATTGCACGCACACACACACACACACACACACACACACTGGTAGCAGATTGTATTTTGAGGCAGCTCTTGTGTTTCAACAAACTAAACAGTGAGCTTTCCTCCCCAGCCTGCGTGTTTCATTCGCTGCAACTGTCATCATCTTTCAGATATGGAGCTGCAGCATGCGCTATGAGCTCAGTCTCATGACTTGTTTCTTTCCCCAGCACTATTATCCTCTACCACATGATTACATGGGGTCTGGCTGTGCTGTTGTGTGTTGAAGGTGTGGCCATGCTGTACTACCCATCCATCTCCGAGTAAGATGCTTTGTTTCTTTAAACTTCCAGAATAAATTGAGAATAAATTGTAATACACAGGCAGATGAAACCATGCATAAATACATTCAGTCAGTGTGTATGGCTGTAGTACATTGTTTTCCTGACTCCAGATGATAACATATCCGTGCAGGGCTGTAGAAATGTGATTTCAACTGCATGTTATTTTGCTTTTGCTCTTTATTCAGCTGTGAGCAAGGCCTGGAGCACGCCATCCCTCACTACGTCACCACCTACGCACCGATGCTGCTCGTCCTGGTGGCCAATCCGGTCTTCTTTAATCGGACCTTATCTGCTGGTCGGTTCTCAAAATCTCTTAACGTGAAGATGTGTGACAGAGGTGAATGTTAAAACTGCTAAAATATCCCAAACGCGTCTCTTTTCCTTCCAACATAGTGACGTCTTTGCTAAAAGGACGACAAGGGATCTACACGGAAAACGAGAGACGTCTGGCCAACGAGATAAAAATACGCTTCTTTAAAATCATGTTGGTGTTCTTTATCTGGTACGTTACCCCTTTTTATTACCAGGATGATATCATTAAAACAGTTGTTTTCTTCCATTCTTGTTAGGTGAGAAGATTGAAACCACTCTACTCCAAATACGAGCACCCCTAAAGCACACCGAATAAAATGTTATATTCTATTCATTTATGCACACAAAAAGTGTAAAAACAACATGTTGTGCTTTTATGAGGTGCTCTTTTCCTAATTGTCTCTTCATCAGCCTCAGTTTATTAAGGTATTCTTAGTTTGTTGCTTGCTTGACAGCTTCAAGGTGACAAGAAGAGATCTGGAAGGAAAACCACATGTTGTTTCTACACTTTTAGCAAACATATTTCGTTTTATTGGATGCTACTTTTTTAAGAGATCACAGTGTGATTGCAGATTTTTTTCAACAACAACTTTTCTTCACAATATGTTGTTACAAATCAAAGCCATATTGAATTTGTCTAGTATGACCTTATCTTTCCATTGTTTTAAACATCTGGTCAGTATGAGAATAATCTCATTTTCAGAGTGATTAAGATTTTTCCACATGGCATTCACTGTTATAGATTACTCAAACTCAAGTGTAATAGATTTTATTATTGCACGGGAGTGAATGAAAACCAATCGATGCTTGCAATGTGTATTTGTAAAACATTGCAGTACGGTTGTAAAACTGACTGATTTTAAGTGAAATGTGTCTTCTGTGTTAATTCTCATGCATTTTCAGCCAATGCGCAAATGAAAAATATGTCTTCCAGGAATTATTTATAGCGTTGGCCTCTTTTTGGGGCGTAATCCTTCCAGTAATGTGACTCTCACTAGAGAAACTAATGAAACCTCGTATGCCTGAATACACAACAGATAAACCTAAGGTGGCCTACATTACACGGCTTTTACTGCATAATTACTGATGGTTATCAACTGCATTTTTATTTGATGGCATTTTGAATTATGTCTCACTGAGACGCGACGTTTATTTATTGCTTATGTTTAGCTGGATTCCCAACATCATCAATGAGAGTCTCCTCTTCTACTTGGAGATGCAGACGGATATCAGTGACATCAGCCTCAGGGACATCAAAAACGTAGCCCTCATCACATGGTTCATCATGGTGAGTGAACACTTCGCTCAGACAGAATAAAGAGCTTTTGGAGGATTTACATTCCTATCCGTTTTCCCTCATTCAGGGAATCCTGAACCCGATGCAGGCGTTCCTCAACACGCTGGCCTTTCACGGCTGGACGGGCTTCGATGTGGACTTCAGTCTGCAGCGGAGGAGAGAGCTGGCCTGGGACTCGGTGACTACTTCAGGGCCTAACGTTGCAGGCCATAACCCCCTGGTGGGATCGACTCTGCTCTACCAGAGTCACGTCCAGGAGGCCAAAAAAACCACAGTGGGCAACGGGCAGCACCACTCTGACGGCATCAGTGTCCTCTCAGAAGGTAATGGGGCTTTCAGTGGCAGCAACAGCTCACCTGTTTATCAGGGCTGGTGAGGCTCTGAAGTTCACACACTACCCATCAGCATCCCATGTAATATTTGATGCCATCTGATCTTATTGTGATGCCATAATACAACTATGGCATCACAGAATCCACTGACAAAAGGATTTGTTGTTGTTATTCAGTGATGCGATATTATAGGAAAACCATGCAGAACTGTCTTTTACATGGTTTTGTCTATGCTACACAGATCTGTATAGTATCATGAAATCACATTCCACATGAAATGTTGATTATGTTATTACCAAATGACAACTACGCTGCTACCATTCTGCATGATGTTTAATCCGCAGTAACAGGACGTGTTTTTTTACTGAGCAGCTTCAAAATGTGTGAAAACTGTGACCTTCACATAGAGACTTAACACAAAAGTAGTGAAATATAGATGAATCTGGTATAAGAAGCTCGGTTGCCAGGTTATTCTATCCACCAGCAAACAGCAGAACAGCTGTTATCGAGAGCAACATTTGTCACTTTACCTGCTTTTTAAATCTGATGAGATGCTTCTTAATGTTTTGGGATGATTAAAAGCATTTTGTGCAACATGTGGATCATGTAAAATGGCTGTTCCGTGTTTTTGTGTCACCCTTCAGTGTCCTTGATATGATGCATCTTTAGAAATAAAGCGATATCAAACCATCTTTTAAAAAATGTATGTTTCTGCCTCCAATCATGTTTAGTCAAATCTAGGTGTAGATTAAAGGAAAAAAAAAAACCTCAATTCTGCAGAACAATGTACTGAAAGAAGTCCACACTGCAGAAATTATAGTTCATCTGCCAATCAGTGTGAGGACAGAAATTTATAGATGGATCAGCAAACTGCAGGAGCACCCAGTAACTTACACCTATCTTGTCTTGCTAGGTTCAGAGTCTAGTACAGTTGAAATCCACATTTCCAGCGAGCTGCGAGACGATGATGTAGATGCTGATGAAGAATCCTTGGATAACTCTGTGAAGCACTAGGTGGGGTGACCCACTGCCCGTCTCCCTCCCGTGACAACATTCTCATGAGTTACTTGTGTTTTGGATTATCTCCTCTTAGCCTCTGTTGACTACTGGCGATTTCCCCACATATTAAACTGACTGTATGGTTTTTATCTTATTAATTTCCTCGTATTTCCATGTCTGCGGTATTGTGGCAGACGTACCGCTGCAAAGCTACACCCATCTAACTAGAAGGCTGACTTTTGAAAGGGTCTCCCGGTCCGGTCGTTGATTGAGATGCTGGTTTGTGATTCACTCTCTTAAAGCTCTATAAGCACAAGTGAATGTGATGTAAAGTTACTGTATTTCTATCTGTTCCATCTTGTATTTTTGCACATTTCTTTTATACAATATTAAAACATAGAAAATATGCTAATCCATTTTGTCACTGACATTCTTATTGTCTCGAGTGATTACCGAGGTGTATATATAACATTAAAAAAAAACAACAACACACAAAGTAAGACACGCTCCTTCTGATATCAAAATAGAGTGATTTATTATTACTGAGCCACAGAATGACTTCCGTGTTCTGCCTCAGAAGCAGGTTGACCACACCCTGGGCCAGGGTGCATGAGAGACAGTAGCCGTCACAGCATTTGCTCCATACTGGGCTCCTCAGCACGCCAAGAAAGGCCACCAATTCTCAGTCTGACACAGACAATAATGGCTCTCAAAAGAAGAAATCAGAAAATAACAAACCACCCATCACAAGGTCCAGTGTTTGGGATTTAGTGGCCTTGTGCTGCAACCAACTGAACACCCCTCCCTCCTAGAGTTTAGGAGGACTTACAGGGGCCACTAATTCAATGACAAATGCAGCGTTTTTGTGTCTTCAATCAATCAACGGTTTCAAAATCAATTTTTTTTTCACGATGATTTACGCAAGAGAAGATAACGAAAGTAAGTTCTGTCAAAAGATCCACTTTAATCCTACACACTGGACCGTTAACATCCATCTGAGACATTGTGGGGGGGGGGTGAACAAAAAAAAAAACCTTGGGCCTTCACTTTCGGCAAAATTTGCTTAACCCCCCCCCTCATAACAAAAAGTGCACTTCACATTGCTCTATCAGAATTTGACTGAAAGGGAACGGGACCACACCCCCCCACCCCCCAAAAAACCATCTGAAGATAGCGTCTTTGTCATGAGCAGAGGAAGGCGGTTGAAGAATCTGATCAGCTGGTGGCGTCTGATGGGACTTCACAGGCCTGTTCACCGCTCTTCTTTTTAAAACGATGACAGGACTTGTGCTTGACCTTTGCCCTCTGGTCAAAACGTGTACTAAATTTTTTTTTTTTTTTTTTAATTTTAGAAACTTGTTCAGAGGAAACTACCAAAGACAAAATGTGAAGTGAATTGTCCTGTAGCTGTTTTCTTGTTTCTCAGCCAGATATCTCAGCACTGATTCCACGTCCTGTTCCGCGTACGTCACGCGGCTGTAGCAGAAGCGAGGCACAGGACCGATGACTGTTCCCTCCTACGTCTGGAGCTGACCCCGGGAATTCCATCTGTTCACTGTAAAACAAAATAACTTGAAGAAACAGCACAAAAAGCTGATGAGACGCTTCATTTAAAGAGGTCTCCTTGTGTGTCGTCAGACAGCTCTGTCCATTGCTGAGCCCTTTCAGGATGGCAATAAAATGTATTGTATATAAACATATATACACAGTATATACGCCTGTGTATTAATCTAATTTACATATCTTTACATTCTTTAAATTTACATCCAAAGGGAGAAAACTCTCTTGGTAAACAACACTTTTCCCCCATCTTGTCTACAAGATGACGTTTTGAGTGAAGAGAGGAGGTCGTAGGAGGTGACGACAGTTCGTTCGCCCGCTTCTCGTTCGCTATTCGACGTGACCTAAGAACTAATCTTGTCGCGGCACATTCAAAACAGTCCTTCTGTGGAAAATAGACCAAAAAAAAACAATCAAAAAAAAAAAAAAAAAAAGCAAGAAGTGCTCTTCAAACAACTCTTCTCCACGTAGAAGAAATTCAGCACCCTGTCGCCAGACAATACCAGTGCTTCAGTATCGGCACTTTCATCACATCCCTGACTTGAAGTAACACTTTTTCAGAAGAATTCTAACAGCACAACCCCGCTGTCATCATTTGTTAGCTCTTCACAGCTCAACATATGTGTCTCATCAACACTTTTCTCTTTATAAAACCTATTATTGTGTTTCCAAGTCTTCAACACGATAACAGCAGGGGGGGGGGGGAGGGGGGTGGCCCGGAGGAAATCGCGGAACTTCCTTATTAGAAACCTTTAGAAACATGGATGCACCCAGGGAGTGGGATCCGCTCCAGTCTTCTTAGCGGGATTCCGGAGTTTCCAATATGTGTATCATTAAAGAAAAAACCAACAACACACGTCGAAGAGCTGTAAGGTGCACTGAAGTCAGTCGTGTTGGCTCTCAACTCTTCCTACCCCTGTAAGGGGTGGGGAGGGAGGGGGGGTTCCTTTGCTCCAGCTTACAGGTCTTCTTGAGCAACAACAGTTTGTTTGCTGATGTCAGAAGCAGGCGATTCGCCGCACATTCCCAGGATTCATCAGTGAGTCTCCGGTCGGTTATTTTCGGAGATCGAGAACACAAACCTAGGAGGGTAAAGGGTGAAGTAGCATTAATGATACACATCAAACATCCAAGTCTTATATATATATATATATATATATATATTCAGGCCTCAAACTACTTTTGTTCTCAGTTTAAACTAAGTCTTGTTTGTCATCATAAATGGCCGTTGCTTACCGAGCCATCTGACGCGCTGGCACCAACTTTGTCCCCGATGCTGTTCCAGCACACCTCAAAGATCCCCCCAGTGCCCCTGTAGCTGTACACCAGGGCTCCGGTCTGAATGAGAACAAACACAGAAACGACCGATGTCGTTTAGCGTCGACATTTCACCGTGAACCTGATGAGCGAATCCAGTTGAAATCAGACTGCTTACCGTCGTGTTCCAAATGTGGACACACTTATCGAAGGATCCGCTGGCCAGGTGCCTGCCGTCGGGGCTGAAGGCCACGCTGTAGACCGGCTCCTGGTGCTTGGTGAGCGTGTGGATACAAACCCCGCGTTCAACGTCCCAAAGACGCACCGTTGAGTCGAACGAGGCGCTGTGGATGTGGAACAGACGAAAACGTTCACCGATCGGATTCACGGAGATTTAGAAACTGATGATTCCTTTGTTTCTACAACAGAGTGATCTGTTTAGAAAAATAAAATAGACCAAAGCTGATATTTTTGTATCTGTAAAGATCATCCAAGATAACCACCAACAGCAAAATTATAATTTCAGAAGATTTCACCATCTGGGGTCCTATTTTTGCAACAGAGCTTCTTTTAAACCATTTCATCATGCTACCCTACCAACAACAACAAGGTGAAACATTTTTAATCACTGCTGGGATCATCCATAACCCTGAAACTCTCCATACAAGCAATGCTAACCCTTTTATTTCCATGTGAATTTTGATCAGGTATGCTGGGTTGTCAGTGAGCACTACAAATTCCTGAGCTTTTGAATGCAACACAGGCCCTGACAGTGTTTCCTCTCACTTTTTTGGACGATTCTCTCATTCATTCTGCCACATGTTCTGACTGCTTCAGGGTGTGCGGTGTGACTAATTGTTCAAAATACTCCCGCTCCACTAAACGGAGATCACATGTAAATTATTTAAAGTGCATGGTTTGTGCCTTCCCACCTGGCGAGCATGATGTTAGAGTTAGGGTTGCTTGTGCCGGGGCCTGTGGGGCTCCACTTTATGGTGTAGATCTCTTTACTGTGAGCCTGCAAGTCGTGGACGCAGGACTCCTGCTTCATACTCCAGATCTGCAACGATAAGACACGACTTAGCGCGTCTCACCACTCAGGTTTGTCGTCTCTAACCTCTGAGGACCCAGCCTTACCTTCAAGGTCATGTCATCGGAGCAGGAGGCGAGCAGCATGCCCGATGGATCCCACTTAATGGCGTTCACTTCATTCTGCAAAAAAAAAAAAAAAGCTTGTTAGTTTGGACGTCGATGGAGTAAAGCATCGTTCAGGGTTAGATGAGCAACATGGGGAGAAAAAAAAAAATCTGTTTACCGTGTGGCCCTGGAACGTCTTCAGGGGCCGATCGCTGCCAAGGCGACACACGTGGATGCACATGTCTGTGCTGCAAGAGGCAAAGGTGGTGTTGTTCTGCCAGTCGACATCTAGCGCCGGGGCTGTGGGGAAATTTAAATGCATATGTTCCGCATTCATTAAGGGTGAAGGAGATTAATGAAGACACGATGCAGCTGAGGAGGGAAACATCAACGATGTGCTGTGATTGTCGAGGATGCGTAGAACTCTACCTGAGTGAAAAGGGAACTGCTGCTTGGCCTCTCCTGTGTGCGCATCCCAAATGATTGTCGTCTGAAAAATTAAAGCGGTCGTTTGAAAACGGAGCGTGCATCATAAAATAAACACACCGCGTTAAAGAGCCTTTTAAACAACCCCTAAAGCGCAAAAATATAGATTGCATACCTTATCTACACCGGCACTGAGAATAGAGTTCCCCTTTTTGTTCCACTTGAGTGCAAATATGGGTCCTTTGTGCTGCCCCAAGGTGCTCGCCAGATTTCCTAATGGATAAGAGACGTTTCAAATATTTTTCCACAGCAACAATGTCATCAACTTAATAAGCAGAGAAAACACCGCCACGCAGGAATGAAGGAGGACGTACCATCCTTTGTCCATATCCTGGCGAATCCATCATACGAGCCCGTTGCCAGTAGGGTCCCGTCGCTCTGTTGAAGGGAACAACAACGGATCTGTTGGTTAACATTCATCCACGATCAGAGAAGAGGAGCAGAGCTGCAGCTGGATGATCAGAACCTACATTCCAGTCCAGTGAGGTGACGTCTTTGTTACTGGGGACGTCTTGGCCACCTTCTCGAATGCAGTGGCGTAACACCAGCTGGGTGGAGTTGGAGTTATTATTCTCGTTCAGGTTCCAGATTCTGGCGGTGGAGTCTCCGGAGCTGGACATAAATACGAATGAATGGGGGAGGGGGGGGGTTAAAACGTGGCTGTATTAAACGCTGTTATTAACAGATGTTAGGAAAACACGAATGTGTGACTCCTCCGGCGTCGGCAGAGGCTCACCCCGAGGCCAGCAGGTCGCTGACGGGGTTCCAGGCACAGATGAACACTTCGGACTCGTGGCCCCGCAGCACCGTGGCTTTACTGGCTGGGATCTCCACATCTCCATCCATATCCATGGGCTCGCTGTGGTTATCTGAGATGGGGGGGGGTGCACACACATGTACTGATTAACACACACATACTTCTATATGCACCACTGAATACATTCATACCCTATACACTCCTATATTTCAGTAGAAACACACTGTACGCACCATTTGCACATAAACTTATCCCATTGAAAGTTAATTCTTACTGAACTTTTAATTACCAGGAAAGTATTGAAGATACTAATGATTGCCTTAGTGTTGCTGTATGCCAGAGCTATTTATTTTTAACCCAGTCTGGAAACACCGAGACACAATTATCACAATATAATGAGGCTCAAGGATATGAGAAATCTTCTCTGCATCTTCAGACAGGGAAGATTTTTTTTTTTTTCACACTAAAATAAAAAAAAAAAAAAAAAATTACCATTCCTGTTGACATCCACACCTTCAAATTAAATTTTTTAGGCAATGTGTTGACACAAACATCCACCCCTCTCCAGCCCCCCCCCCACCTCCTCTTCACCTCCCTGCTTGAGCGACACCTGATCCACACCTCTCAGGTTTCACGGAGAGAGGAAACCAAACTGTGGCTAAAGATATCGCATTGTGTGAAAACCCACACAGCTGTTGTTAAGGTGAGACATCGCAGCCTCATGTGGATTAAAATAAAAAATTTTTTTTTAAAAAAGCTGACATCAAACAGGCAGCTTCTTTATGACAGCAGCTAGCCAACAGGATGAGCTCCTGCCATGGTTCTGAATTCCTTTTCCACATAAAGATGTCATAGGAACAATGCTTTACACATCAGTGGAGCCGGTGCATGTTAGTGATTCACCTGAGGGCTCCTTCATTCTAACATTCACACATGACCACGCCCTGACATGTCTATCTCACCCAGCTATGCTAAATATTTAAGGAAAGAGAACTTTATTTGTTCCCTATCTTCACCCTTTGAACACAAATGGGATCAGGTTGTAGCATCAACTGGTTTTAGTACTGAGGAGACTTTTCTTACTCATGTTGTGCGTGCCGTTCTCCTCCCCGTTCAGGGTGGCCTCCCCGTTCTTTGGTGCGTTGGACTGATTTCCGGATGCAGCAGCCGTCGTGCCGCAGGCCACCTGCTGCTGGGCTAACTTGTCGCGGAAGGCCTGCTGCCTCGTCTGCACCACATCCGGCATGACGGCGTCGATGAGCGACAGCGACTCGATCGGCCGGCCGTCAAAGACGGTGCCATCCTGTCGGGACGATATGGGTTAATGACAGCGTGAGGCGATGTGATTTTTAAATAGCGAGGGGTCGGAAGCAGCAGGTCATCCCCTCTCACCTCATTGATGCTGATCTCTGCCTCCACATACTGGAGGCCTTTCTGCAGGATGGAGATGAGGGCAGCAGGGGGCACTAGTGTTCCATTGATGTTGGACTGGCTGATGTGGCTCTCTATGCCAAAGGTGAACGCAGAGTGGGAGAAACCTGACAACAAAACATTCATATTCATTTACAAAAAAAAAAAAAAAAGTGTAGCGCACACCGATTCAAAACGGGCATGAACAGAAAAGTTGTGTCTGTTCCAAACTAAACTAACAGCACGCAAAAGACAGAATGGCATAACAAGTGTGATATGAGTGAGGAGAACAGCTCTCAAGGTTGCTGCTAGGTCTGATGCTGCAAAGATGGTTTTAGAGGGCGGGAAATTTAAAAAAAATAAAATAAAACAGACACGAGGATCTTAATCGCTTATCGAAATCCTATCCATGCAAAAAGCTGACGCCTGTTTTCTGTCTAATGTGAAGTGTTTTCAACCAAGAGAACATGCAATGTCAAAAAACAACAACAAGGATATTAATAGCAATACTGTAGTCATTACAAATGTGTTTATTTATGCATAGCTATGTTATGCATAAATGAGATGTGTATACAGTATTTTCCGCACTATAGGGAGCACCTAAAGCCTTCAATTTACTCAAAAACCGACAATGTGCCTTATAATCCAGTGCGCCTTATAGTGCGGGAAAATTGCAAGGCTGAAAAAACATTAATTCGTCAATCTGCCCTAAATAAATTGGTAGCTTTTCCTCTTTCACGTAATATCAGTGAGTCAAACCTGATTCTTGGAGATATCTGTAGACCAAGAAGTTCACTTCGTCACTGGTAATACTCATCTTAGCCCGATGACGGCGAGGAGGAATGCTGGAAGGCTGGGCTCACTCCTGAAACACAAACAGAAAATAGCCGTTTAGATTTTAAATCAGCATTTACACACAGGTGCAGAGTTTAGGGACATTCGTCAAATACAGAGGAGATATTACAAAGACAGAAGTGGAATCTTCAAGTAGAACATAAAACTTGATGTCTCATTTAGACACATCAACTGATCCTGGGGTAAAAAGCATTGACTTAGTTGGAGTCACCTGACAAATGTAGTCAGGTCGCTGCCAGCTGTGATCACAAGAATCAAGTCAAGGCGCAAACACGGAAAACACTGGCAGAAAGTGTAACTCAAACTGCCCATGATTACAGAGCCTTTCTGAACAAAGTTAAAAGAGTTTAAGGACAAATAAGGTGGACGAGTATTTGAACGGTTTGAATCGTGTTTCTATCGTTGGCATAGAGGGTTCTGTGTGACCCTGTGCTGAAAGCAAAGATGCTACTGAAAGGCAACAAGGTCAGATGTTATTCAGCAATACTTTATCTGATATGGATTATTTTTTAAATATTTTTCACCAAACCAAAAAGTCCACACAAAAAAAGTGCTCATTTTTAACTGGTGAAGTCTGAAGCAAAGTCAAAATATCTTCAATCTAACACGCAGTAACCTCAAAACAGGAAGATTTACAGGAATTTATTGCAAAACACACGACGATATATCAACGTATTGCAGAATTTCACTGCAACGCCCAACATGAAACACACTTCAGAGTGTGCAGCACATTTGAAAACGTGTTAAAATGCACAAAAACAGGCAAACGCTGACTGACGCAGCCTCACACACATCTCAGAAAGCATCAGCAGCGGGTCTTCACCCGTGAACCCATGATCAACATTTAACGTGAGTGATCCCAGCCTGTCTTCAGCTCTAATGGGGGTGTCTATATCCATTTGGCTCCAAAAACTCTCAGTGCTTCCTTTTACTGAGCAGCTACACAATGAAGACGGACAGAGGCCTGACAAACAGGAAGGATGTTGCATCGCCATCTTGTTCTTGTGACCCTACTTTCTGATTTCAACAAATGCCTCGCTTGTAATGTTTCAATTCACTTCAAATCAGTAGAAATAGTAAGTTCTGATTTTAATTCCCTCATTTTTTTCAGCCTCAGGCTTACAATCGCTCCAAGAACACACCGGACTACGTAATGGAGACACAGCTTCTGCACAACGGGCAGGGTAAAAACGGAACAACAACGCTCAGACGCCCACAGAAACGTACAGCATGTACAAGTAGATTGAATACTGTAAGCACCGCAAAAAAGAAGCCAACTGGAAGCTGACAATGAGTCATTACAAACTATATAACAAGAACCGTTTCTCGGTCTCCCACTGGCACATAATGGGAATGATATTTGGCTGAGAACACAAAATAAAAGGCTGGGCGTCAGGTACGAAGACTGCATGGCCGTCCGGCTTTCATTCTGAACACTGTCCAGGCCCACTCAAGTTCCCCTCTGGTAGCATAGCAACAAGAGATACAGCAAAATAGACAGAGAATGGTGTTGTCCCAATTACCAGTGGGCATCCAGCCAGAGGGCTTCAACATGTTACTCAACATGAATTATTCACTCTTTCACCTTGGTTTGTTCTTTCAGATGGGGGCTGTCTTTAGAGAGCTGGAATTTTAACAACCTCTGCCACTGGTGCAGGCACAGAACAAGGTTTCCTTTGTATCTGACAGGCGTTCTTTAAGGTGACCTGAGGAATACTCGTCTAAACAAACAATCTGACCTGAATAGAAGCATGTGGAGGGAACAGATGTGTGGAATAAAACCCTCCTGACTGAGATCCGATCGAAAACAATACATGTTTCAACAGTATTCAAAGCTGTGTTGGCACCATTGGGTTCCAATTGTTGTTGAAAATAATTGCTGCAAAATTTCCATTTAGTATCTGAGTGAGAGCAGCTAGAGACAGACAGAAACAGAAAGACAGACAGAGAGAGAGAGAGACAGAGAGGCTAGACCGTTACTCTTTTATAACCCTAACGCAAAAAACCACCCAAGGACACCAACATATCTTTTCGTTGGACGGCGTTAGCTGAGCATCTTTTCTCTCTGACAGAATGTGTGAAAGCGTTGGCAGGGCTGTCATGTGTGCACAAGTGTGCACAAGCATTCTTGTGAGGGTGCACAAGACGAGCTAAATAGGGAGTGATGAAATATCTGGACAAAGGTAACAATCTCAGCAAAAAAAAGAAGCAAAACCAGAAACAGAACTGCTGACAGAAAACAAATCTTGACTTCTTTTCTGGCGATCACATCCCACGCCAACGCTCGCTGCGGTCCTGTCAGGAATCTAACACCAATCTCCTCCTCTTCCTCAGCCCGTGTGGCCTGGTTTGACCGCCGCCACCATGTTTGCTTTGGCTCATAAACAGCTGGGAATATTGTCCCCCATCAAAGCGAGGTGGGGCCCCCGCTCTAGAGGCGGCTCCATCTACATACCAAACCACTGGAAACATCATTAACACGCAGCCCCTGGGGGGGCTCAGGTCCCGTCGGTATGGGGCAGCAGACGCAATAATCCCTCTATCAGATGGGCCCACGATGCCACAATCCATTACGCAACTCCCTGGGTATCCAAGCCTCCTCTCGCCAAACAATGACGACGACGGAAAACAGACAAAGAGCTGAGCTAACTCCTCGTCCGCTGAAGTGATACTAAATCAGTTATAAAGGTTGCTAAAGCACCCCATAATCACACAACCAGAAGAATCGAAAAGCAGCTAACAGCAGTAAAAAAGCTAAGTCAAGTAAAAACTGAATATTTTGTCGACAGATCAACAGAAGCTGCTGATGGACTGGCGTGTAACGAACATGACCTAAAACTAGAGCACATCACAAGCATGGCGATGCTGTTTGACATCACACACGTTTGATGTGTGGTACCTAAAGCCACACACTAGAGAAACTTTGTCATTTGTTCAGGGTAAACAGAGGAAACGTACGGAAGAGTCTTCAATCAGGTGGCGTCTCTGGAAAAACAAAAAGGGCAAAGAGAGTCTCTGTGTCCAAGGACACGGAGGCCCCCACGGTACGGGGCCCACAGTAGATGAAAACTAAAACTGAATGTGAGCAAAGAAAGAAAGAATGGTAGGAAAAGAATTGAAGAGCAAATAAAGAATGAGAATAAACAGACTGAAGAAATGCCCTCCGTAAGGGTACTACCCAAGACTGTATGACCAGTGGCTGAATACTGACCAGTGGCTTTGAAGCAGTAAATAGACACGTCCCCCCACCTGATCCTTCAGCAAATTTAGTTTCAATGACAGAAAATGAAAACGGGCAACACTGAAGTAGCTTTAGCTAGCCCAGTGTCTATTTTTGTGTAAAACTATATATATTATTTGGGACCCCGAGTTCCACTGTGCATAAGAAGAAACAGCCATCAGTTGTGTATGAAAACACTTCAGAAACACAACCAAACCCCACAATAAAGAGAATTTTATTTTAGAATTTAATTTTAATGACTGTCACCTTTTGTTTGAAATGTGAGCATTTGCTGGAACCCAGGGGTTACATTAATATTCAAAGTGTAGTGATGAGAGCAAATTGAAAACCTCCCATCTATCAGAGACCGAGACTCAAAAACAAGACGGTTGCAGAGTGAGGTTTTCACAGCGTGTCAGGGAGTCTCATTGTATCATTCATATTTTATTACAAGGAACTTCAAAGGGATGAACTGAATTATTTTTTTTCTCTCTGTTATAATCTGAATAAACATTACATCCTATACAGTGCCTTTATGAAAGTAGACTATTGCCCAGGAGCTCCTTTACAGTGTTCACTCCTCCCCAGCTACAGGCAGCAGCACAAACAACCATCTGTTGTGATTCCAGACTTGCAGCAGGGACACCGTGGACAAAATGGTCTCATCATCCACACAGTTTGTGACTGCCCACTATTTGGCACGCTAAACTTCGTAGAAAAGCCACCAGTAATGAGATGAGAAGATTTAAACTTGATGTTATTGTTACGACGGAGGTTTCGGGGTCTCATGATGGGATAGGATCCACTGCGTAAAGTTCCATCCCCTGCCGCAACATGGCAAAATGTCTATTTTTAAGTCCAAAAACAGTTCCCTTTACTGAAACAAAGCAAGCACACTGTGTGTCACCTGAGGTGTGTGTGTGTGTGTGTGTGTGTGTGTGTGTGTGTGTGTGTGTGTGTGTGTGTGTGTGTGTGTGTGTGTGTGTGTGTGTTCAATGCTACAGTGTGGGCTCACACCATCCATGCTGATGGAGGATCACTAAATGAGATCAGATCGTTTGTTCATTAACCAAAGAGTTTCGATCTCATCATCTCCAAAACAACATATTCATCTCACTCTGTGTCAGAGACCCCACCCCTACCAACCCCCCCCCCCCCCCCACGTAAAAATAAATGTCAATTCATGATTCATCTGCTTCCAAAATTCCAATGATGGAAAAACCTTAGGCCATGTTTCTTGTTTAGCAGCTGGGTTTGTTGTCTGAAACTGGCAGCGAGTGTGAATTAATCTGCGCTGCTCCTCCTCTTCATCACATCCTCTTCATCCTCCTTCAGCCACATGATGAATGATTGTCCTGCACCAACACGTCTCTCCTGTGATGGTCCTTCAGTCTTGTCCAGTTCTTCCATTGTGTCATACAGCAGATTAAAGCAGACTTAATAAAGATGGAGGACTCCTTCCCCTCTGAGCAAACGATAAGAACAACAACCCTGTTTGTTTGTTTCATTGTTAAAAGTCTTCCTTGTTTTGTTGGGTGAATTCCAACATGCTGTTTAAATGGAACGCTGGAGCGTCCAGTGGTTTATTCAATTTGTCTCAGTGGACCGACATCAGTTGGTTACGAGCTTAAATTACACCCAAACACCATGTGATCTTCGAAACAAAATCAGAATTTACCTTTTAGAGCACAATTAATACACAAATCCACTGTGTTAACATTTGAAAAGAGACAACAGGACAAATGGAAAACATTAATACTTCAATAAAGGCTCATTATGGCCACCCTGATGTTGTTGAATCATCAGTTCCATCGCAACGTAAACTATCACACAATCTTAACGTTTTCAGTTTTCTATCTCCAGAGCGTCTGACACACTGATCAAACACATCGGTGAGCGCTGCAGCAGCTCACACCGTTACATCACTGACCGTATTTTCAAGCGTGGGCTCAAATCTTCCAGCTAACTCGTGCCGCGACATGGATTGAGCTGTAAGCGCTGTCACTTCTGTGGCCGGAAGACGGACTAAATAATTCCACTGTGATAACGGTGCAATAAAATCAGTCATTTTTTAATGTTATTTAGAGTGAAAACACAGGAAAAAGTGTGTCGGATTACAGTTTAAACCGCTATACTCCAAAGATAGAAACATCTCAGGATGGATATGTGTTACTGGGTAAAAAAAAAAAAAATCCTTGCTATAAACCGACCGGTCATCTTCGACACAGCCGTCTGTCCTCTGACAATGGATGACTGTCTGGTTTGGATCGGCCACAAATTGGAGCAGGACCAGACTGCAATGGACCATCGATTCTTAATGGTGGTGACCTCCCCTCCATCCAGGACCGCTACAGGTGCTGGGTCAGGAATCAAACATCTCTACATCTGTCAGCTAGAACCACAACACAGGACAGCGTCCGTCCTCGTCTGTCATTCTGAAGACCTGATCAACAGACACAGCATCAACACAAAACTGAGCCCTAACTCCCACATATGATTCCTACACTCTCCAACATCGTCTACCTCACTGCACCACTGTTTGCCTGACGCGCATTATTTACTGCGCTTCTTATCTTTGTCATTTTTATCTTTATTCCATTTTCTGATACCTTAAACTTCGCCAGCACCTTGTACTTGTTAAGCCGGAGTCACATTCTTTTGTTTGTGTGCACAACCTTTGCCAATAAATTTCATTCTGGTACCTGCTTTCATTTTTGACTACCACTACAACAACGCTAATCCATTCTAAACGTGTACGTATTTCATGTGCAAGCTCAAAGATATCTGCCTTAACATCATCATTAATGAAACAAACACGTGTCATCTGCATATTTTATCACGGCTGTCGAAGCGTTTATCCGTCAGTGAATCCCCAAATAAAACCCTTCCAGGATGTAGGGTTTGACTGTAGGACTAATGGAGCGATCTCACACACATGCAGGTTTGGAACAGAGCGGCGGTGGAGCCCTGGTGCAGGCTGGGAGCCCATTTTCTCCTGAACAGTCAGCTCCTGACAGATGTGCAAACAAGACCTGGAAACAGCAGCCATTTTCTCTTGAACTGCTCTGCTGAGTAAAACCCGCCTTTGAAGCTTCTGGTTGGGCTGCAGTCTGGAGGGGAGGGGGGGAGGGGAAGAGAAAGAGTGTGGGGGAGGGGATCTGGTGGTGGGGGTGGGTGGAATGGGGAGCAGCAGGGCGATACATAATGATCACCACACAGGTAATCACAACAACCATTTGTGCGTTGTTCTTAGCTTCTCCCACTGAGTCACTTAGCGACGGTCGATGTAGGTCAGCGGCTGGTGTGTGTGTATATATGTGTGTGTGTGTGTGTGTGTGTGGGGCGGGGGTCTCGAGGGGAAACACTTCTCCCACGCTTCCTATGGGTGAATACGCTTGTGGTGTTTACAGGGAGTGGACGACTCCACGCCACACGACACACAATCTGCTCGCTCCAATCGGATGTGGCCAGAGCGTCGTCCAGTCATCAGGAGGTTGGTGGTTCAAACCCCCCCTCCCAGTCTACATGGCCGGTGTGTCCTTGAGCAAGACACTGAGGCCCACCTCGCTCCCTGGGAGCCTCAGGGCTGCCCACCACCCCTCAGAGACAGGTCAAACATATTTCACCACAATGAAACTGCTCCTTCTTCAACCCAACACTGGAGCGGTGTGTGAAATTACCATCTGAGATGATCACACACACACACACACACACACACACACACACACACACACACACACACACACACACACACACACACACACACACTCCTGAAACCAGTAGGACTAACAGCTAACAAGAAGCAGGTAAGCAGGTTCGTGCATCAGTGATTCTACAGCCGTGCTTGTTTGTTGCACAATGACTTCAACCTGTTTTGCACACTTCGACAGATTTGCAACTCCGCCTTGTTGGATAAGGGTCGAGTAATACAACAGTCAGTCACATCGCCACGATCTCAACCCTACATCTTTAATCCCACTGAGATGAATGGACTCCTGTTTTTTTTTGCATCGTTCCCTGAAGATCTGTCCTGTAAACAAGCTGAACTATTCAGAGGCGATGTCTCTTTTTTTATTCATCTTCAGTGAAGCCAAGAGGAGCCTAAATGACAAGGGCAGCGTTATCTCCTCTGCTGGAACATTTCAGCTCAGTGGTTATAGAGCTATATAAAGAAAAGGGGAGCTGCAGATCCAGCTGACTTCTCTGTGTGAATTCTTTATTCCAGTAAGATCACACCACCTTCAAACTGCCATTCCATATACTGTTGTATTGAGGGAATCTTAATCCTAGTTGATTTGAGGCGGTCCCGTTCTCTCTCCATGATTGATTCATCCGTTGAACTCCCACTCATTTGCTGATTAGTCATTCAGAACAAAATAGAGCTTCTATGGAGCACATTTAATTTAAACCACACCAAACTTCGTATTATTTTTCAAAGATATCAAATACAAAATGTGTAATTTGGGAGCGATTCCTGGAGGCTTGGGTTTGTATTTCCATTACGGAGACAAACAAATAAAATGTTAAATAGATGTGATATTAGAAGGTTCCACTCCTCAAAATTACAGTATTTTCCGCACTATAAAGCGCACCTAAAAGTCTTTAATTTTCTCATAAACCGACAGTGCGCCTTATAACCCAGCGCGCCTTATAGTGTGGAAAATACTGTATAAAGGTCCAATTCTGATTTCATACCATTTTTAGACGCAGCTGTTTTTTCAGAAATTCAATGATGATAACAGCATCGTTGTTCACTATCACACTGGTGACGCCCCACGTTAACATGGTACAACTGGGAAAACTGGAGGCTTTTCTTTCTAACTCGTCAGAGGAAATGAAATGAACTGCTCCCTCAGACCTGACACACACCACCCATCAGAATGAATGTACAGATGCTGGGACAGTACGCTTAGTTGTTCAGTGGTTTATTATGAGTCATTCATCGTCTCCCCATCATTATAAAGTCCTGCATCCTGTAAACCATTCATGGAGAAACATTATCACATGTTGATGAGTCTCTCTTAATGGAGACTCGTTAACGTTTAGGAATAAATAGCCGTCAGTTCAGAAGCTGAGCCTCATTTTATTATCATATACATACGTGAATATACATGCTGCATGTTAATCAGCTCCGCTCAGCCCATTTTACCTGCTTACTTATTCAAACTGTTGACCTCAAGCTAACTGCAGTCAACTAATGGGTATGGAAATAAACCTGTTCTGTAAATTGTGAAATATATTATTGTCAGATAGGAATAAAATTCCATTTCTTGCTCAGAATTTTCATCTTATTTTGTTAAATAATTATTCCATTAGCAGTAGAGTAGTGCTCAGGGTAGTATGTAATAGTCCATTTTAATCAACTGCACCAGGGATGGGTATCTTACGACCAAACAACAAGACAGTTCAAAACATTACTAGCTCTGCAGATCACAAAGCTTAAGTGCTACAAGCACAAACATACATGCAAAAATTAAGTGACAGGTATCAAAGGTGTTTTTGCATAGTTTAGAGTAACAAATCATATCAACATTCCTTCACGTCAAAATGCAGAGCTGTTATGTAAAAACTACAGCAGTGAGCAGGTCTGTGTACATTTTATGTGCTGCAGGGAGGAATTAACCAAAATGACTTGTTAGATGGAGCATTTCAGGAAATAGGCTGCAAAAATTCATCCCAGCAAGGTAAACTGCTCAGATGAGTGTTGGGACAGGACAGTTACCAGTCAATGGCTTTACAGATGAAGTGTCTGCTAAAGAAGTGAGGCTCCAGTAACCAGAATTAACTTCAGGATTGTAAATTAAAGCCTATTTTCCTGCTAACAGTCCTTGGTGGAGGCAATGACTCCCTCTTTGCTACTAATGCTGATTGCCTACTGTTAGCATGCTTTGTAGGAATTAAAAAGGCATCTTGAGTCTGAGACGGTTTTCTACATAGAATAATCAGAGCATTCAGGGCTGTTTACACAAAGACCATTTCACAGAATACACACTTTTCAGATCAGTGTGTTTGGGATCCGTTATGAAACTCTGGGATATGAATGAATTTGGTTGGAATACACAAAGACAATGTTGAATCAAGAGCAGACTGAGGACCTCACGGCGCACGAAGCTCCAGTCGATGATCAGACTGGTCAGCTATTTTAGTCCTAAATGTTTCTTATTACACTACTGCAGAGTCCATAGCTCACTGCATTTAATCACAGTCGTGTGTTTATTTCTGTTAGCCAGAGTACATAAAGTATTCCAGCAGTCATAAAACTCCAGAACGGGAACAGAACATTGCTGATCAAAATGATGACATGAGACAAGAAGTATTAGAACACATTGTCAAAAAGGGAAGAGTGAGCTTGTCATCATTCACAGAAAACCACATCTCTAGTCAGGTTTGTGATGGACAGGAGGATCAAAATCACTGCAGCAGAATCTGATATTTCATTCTGAACCTGTGGCCTTCATTACATCACTGGAGATTTAGTGACTTGTGCTGGGAGAGGCTAACGCAGACAGCTGTACACTGCAAGCAGTAGTTGGGGTGTGGATTGCAGAGTAACCTCAATATCCCCACCACACTTTGATGTTTTTGGGTTTTTTTTGCTTTAATATGATCTCTCTAAATACCATGGTTTCACGTGTGAATGTCAGCACACAAGAAAACCTCTGGCTGGAGGCGAGCGAATGTGTAACTGTGTGCAGGTGGGTGGCAGAGAAACGGGCGGTGTTGGGGGACTGCTTCGACGTAGAGAAGGGTACACAACCATGACAAAGGAAGAGGACTGAAAAAGAAGCACATAAAAACACCTAGGACTGACATACTCCATAGAAATCGATCGATAAATACCCGATCATTTTATTCGGTGCAATTCATTTCTATTTCTGCACCGACGTCGTGTCGACACGGAAGCCAGTCTGGCACTGCATTTGTTCAGCAAAATGAAGATTGCACAAATCACATGTAAACAGAGAGACACACCAGTGTGAGCAATGCAAGTGTTGCCATGGTGACCAGAAGATCTTGCCTTTCTGTCAACAGCTGCTCATGCCACCCTAAATACCCCCGCTCTCCTTGAGCTTTCCCTCCATCTGACAGCAGGGTCAAACAAACAAAGCAGGAAGACTTGTCTCCATCAAACAGCACCGCTGACCACAATCCTTACAGCACCACCACAAAACCGACATTACATCCTCACAGCGAGCACAGCTGACACCATCAGATACACACAGACTTATTTATGTGTCGTATGATGAGAGAAAGAGTTCATCTACGCCGCATATATATATATATAATATATATATTTATACACAGTATACTGTATAAAATGAAAGTTGTGTGTCATGTCTGATAGCCTGTGGGAGAGTCCTCTGCAGTGAGTCACAGCGAATATCAGGACATCTGCACAAAAAGATCTGAAGATGAAACTTTACACGGGGTATCGGTATCTTAATCCACATCCTGGCGGAATTAACACGTTGGGTCACGATAAACGTGACAGGGGTGAATCTTTTGGGCTCGCTCCAGCCAACAGCCTTTGATCCCATCTGAAATTCTTCACCAGCATTCAGATCTTCATCGCCTTCATCTCAGTTGCAGTTCTTTACATGGTTAAAGACGCTGGGCATGTGTGATAAAGGCTGTGTGGGGTGGGGTGGAGGGAGGGAGGGGGGGGGGTCTTCTGCTCCAGTGCAGCTCAGCATCTCTGCAGCCTCGATTCACCTCTAGCTCGATAAAGGCAGGTTGGCGTTCACTGGTGTTTTCAGCCAGAGTGGATTGACTGATTACACTTCAACTGTGATGATTCAGGGCCAGCATCGCTTTCCTTCCTCCTTTCATATTCGCTATAAAAGCATCAGTTTCTTCTGGAAATGCATCGATTCAGGACTATAATTAGAAGCATAAAATTCCCTCTGTTCTGTAGTGTTGATCTGACATCACAGTAAAATATAGGACAAACAGCAGAATGCTAGAAATGTCTCTCCAGTCGAGCTGGCAGTGGGTGTGATTAATTAACCGCTCCAGAGGGATCCTTATCTATTATTTACCCTTCTTTTTTTAAAGTCTGTGGATCATACAGACTGTTCGGGTAACACTTTAAAAGAATAAAGCTACTGTTGTTATTCTACATTGTTTAAAACCATTTTGAGATATTATCCTCAACCTGCATAACTGGACTGAAATCAATGGATCATCAGCAAAATAAAAAATTGTCACAAGGATCGCTGATGCCACTGGTGCTCCAAGTCGATACCCTAAAAGTAGCTGGTCTGATACCCAACCGTCAGCACCAGCTGGATCTAAACACACTGTCGTCTCTGGACAGAGAGAATGGCTCTCATTCCCTATGGTCGATCATAAATAAGTACTGCAACAGAAATATTTGGACAGCCAGACACAGAGCTTCACAGCCCCACAGGTTGATATGCGCTTTCTGAGGGGGTGCGATGCCCTACTTATGAGCAGAGGATAAATTTCTATTTCAAACACACAGTCGATGCGCCTCCACTCTCACAGTGTTTCAGAAGTGACTCAGTCCATCGAGTCCTTAGAAATTACATTTGAATGAAAAATGAAAAAAAAAAAAAGAAGAATCCATTTGGAAACAAAATGAGAATCGACTACAATCGGTTAAATGTATCATGATTCCTCTCACAGTGTGGACAATCCAGTAGATTCAGCTGCGTGTGTGCAGCGCTGAGACCAAACACAATAAGTCAGACAATAGGCAGACAGACAATAACCTGAAGGCTAACATTATTCATTAATGTGCTCGGAGGACTCGGTACAAAAGGTAACTGCGTCTACCTACTGAAAAAGCAAACGAGCAAAATGTTAAATAAAACAAGCGAATGTCAGGAGCTCTGACAAAACAGATGGTCTCTCCGAAAATGAGATCATGCTCCACAATAAGACGCAGACATATTTAGGGTTCAATAAATGGAAAGAGTCAAGCGGTCAGAAACACATTATCAAGGTCTTTAAATAGAAGGGACCCAACCTGTTTTGTAACCGCTGCAATTAGATTTGGCTGCTCTTGAAACAACAAACAAGGTAAATAAATTGGGAAAGTAAACAAGACTTTTTATGATTGCTCATCCATTCGACTGATTTTACAAAACGCAAACATGATGGAAAAGTCACGTTTTGATGTTAAATTCCAAACGACACTTGAGGAAAAAAAAAAAACAGGAATCAGTTCCAATAGAAAAGACACAATATGTGTGGAAAAATAATACCGTCTCAGGAGTTTTATTAAACGCTACAGTGTGAAACAGAGACGAGCCATTCCTTAAACTCAAGGCCGGCGATGCTTCTTTGTTAACTCCAACATACATGCCCTTAAACACACAAACACATTTTTTAACTCTGTCTCTCTGGTTACATCTCATCAGAGACCATGTTGTGTTTTTTTATAGGGTGGGAGTTCATGGTCACACAATTTGCATATTGATTGTTAACCAATATGCAACCAATACACAATAGTATGTCTTAATAAATCCAAAGTAAACAATACAGGCCTTCACATGAATTCATTTCATTGCCCCTTCATTCTCAAAAAAAAAAAAAAATCAGAGTAGTTCCCACTTTGTTGCCACATTAACTTATTTTTGCTACGCCCATTTAGCATTTCTTACATATATTTCTCACCCATCAGAGAGAGCGACACCGGCGAGGGCGGGCGAGCGAGGGGTGGAAGCACATCGCTCCAGAAATAGAAAATCAATATGTGGCACAGAGGCAGAGATGAGCTCTGCTTTAACATTCGTCTTGTAAATACACTGATAGTGGTGCGTCTGTTAAAAGGTGAGTCCGGCTTTTACCTGCTGCCTGCTGAAGCCCCATTGGCTACCACGCTTGCTTTCATTGATTTGATTGGTTACAACGTCACAGTCCTCCATACATGGACCATTCGCTGGCAAATTTACAAAATGTACTACTGAGGGAAGTGTTCAGAGGAGAGGGGCAACTTGGTGTTTGATAGGCCGCCACCACCACCCCCCATTCACAGCCCAATTACACTCAATCTATCGGATGCACTGTCACAGTTGTTCCATCTCCATGGTGATGCTGTCATGACATCTGTGGTCATCAGTGGTTGTGTGTCTCCCAACAACCACCAATGATTAACATTAAAAACAGAATCCAGTTGAGCCTCTTTGTTAAATGTTTCCATTTGGGTTCAGCAGCCCGCTGATGATGAATGTCTGCTATGTGAATAAACCAGAACGTTCTCCAGCATCAGAAGATTTAGACGCAGCACTCACGCCAAAACATATAACACTGTCAGCATCATATTCACGGTAAAGGATTTAATAGATTCAATGGTCCTAGTTATGGAAATGATGTTTTAATATTGAGCTTTGGATGTTGTTTACTCCTGATCAATCACTTCCAATATTTTGTACATTTATATGGTAATAGTACTGAAATGAGAAGCTCTTCCTGTGAGACCAAAACCCCCTGAAAAATAGGTGAACCTCGGCTACACACAGAGCGTGAGAAAACACTGCAAACACACAGCAGCTGCTGGACCCACCAGGAAATGGGGATGTGAATTATTTGGGTCACTGAGGTAAAAGCCAAGCATTTAAAATCAGTGTTTTATTCTCATGTCTGAAGAGAAACAACACTTTGATCATCAGAGGATTGATCACTGATCAAAATCCAAAATAATAAGGATCACCATGGAAGGGGGGGGGGTTCAATAAGTCATATTTACTCCAGTGTTTTTATTCTGATAAGTCTAAATTAATCTCCTTACATTAAACCCATTGATATGTGATCCTAAAGCTTAGCTGACAGTCATAGAACAGATCCAGGTGCATGTCCCTGAAACTGTGTCAACACACCTCAAATCAATCAGAAATCAATAATCAATCAAATATCAGCTCGAACAACAACAAAAAAAGACCCCAGCTGCTCTGGTGCAACTTCAGCGCGCTGGAAGTTTTCTATGGAGACACAGACATCTTAAATAATTCAACAAAAATGGAACAAGCACGCAAACTTAAGTGTATTTTTAGCTGTCTAAAACGAGTGTGAACACGCGTGGAACAAAGAAGTGGACTGATCGGCTCCATAACGCCGACTGGAAGGGGAATTAAAGCCACTAGCAGGGATTTCCACGCACACGTGGAGTCCAGCGGTGCGCCAGGAGCCCAGTAGTAAACGCCATAATCAGCGATACCTGAGAGTCATTATCCTCTTCGCGTGGAACCCACGCGTAATTTACAGAAGCGTCTTTCTAAATCCCACAGCATCAGACCTTAATTTACCTTAATCCGTGAGGGTGAACTTGGTGGTGTCCTCCTTCCTCTTCCACCCGGAGAAAGAAGCTCCAACTTCAGCAAGCTAGCAAACACTTTCCTCCCATCGCGCTTCTCGTCATATTTCAAGTTCCGACCGCCGCTCCGTGTGACTCCCTCACGGCTAATGTGGAGATCTCACACAACCAGAAAGTTGGGACGGTTTTTTTTGGGGGGGGGGGGAAGCGAGAAGAGATCGCTGCAGAGGTTTTTTGGGGGTTTTTTTTTTTGCCTCTGGAGTTCCACCGAGGAACAGTCACAGAGAAAGAGACAACAGCAGCCGGGGCGCTGATCGGCAGCGGGAGAGAGACGCAGACGCGCCGCGGGAGAGAGAGAGAGAGAGAGAGGGGGAGAGAGAGAGGGAGAGAGAGGGTGGTGGTGGTGGTGGGGGGGGTGAAGGCTAGCTGACCTTAAACCTGAAGAATGAAAACACCGTCGGGCGAATTAGCTGCAAAAGTTACGCGTAGTGTTAGTTAGGAATATAGATTAGAATCCACGTCCACATGGCCGCCCGGTGTCTCCTCCTGCAGGGGGGCGCATCTGAAGTTGGTGTCTGTGTTGTGGCTGTTGGCGCTAAACGTGGGGGTGGGGGGGGGTACAGTGTGGCGCAAATGGGAGGCCAGATCCCCGTCGTTAAAATGCGCAAATCTGGTTTTTTAAAACACCACAAAACTGTGTCTTACTTTCGTGACTTATTTTTAGTGTAAACCATTGACTGTAAAGGTGTGTGTGTGTGTGTGTGTGTGTGCGTGTGTGTGTCTCCCTCTGGCCCCCGAGCTGCCGCCCCTCCCCCACGCGCCACTCTTTTTCGCCTGCCTGGTCAACCAGCGGTTGATTAATTCTCCTTTCGCCTTGCTCAGTCATTCAGATTTGGAAAGTAAATAACAAGTTGACATCATTACGGCTCTACACTGGTGTGACACATTCCTCGGGTTACCGTACACACCGCAGTAGGCGCGCAACACATATTCCACGCTAAAACACTGCTGCTCTTGCGTCGGTTGTTGTATATTCTAACTATAATACATTACATGTAAGAATATCCTGGTAATAAAGTGTGTTGTATGGTTTAGAAAGAGAAATATATTATAATAATGGCATTATGGGAGAAATTAAAGGTTTATATAGAGGTACTAAGAATCTGTTTTTGTTACCTTAGAATTTTGGTTTTGCAATAGATCTTATATTTTATACCTTTTATATTTATATCAGGTGGAGCAAACGTTTGTCGACATCATCTACTGCATAGAAAGGTATGTGTGGTGTGAGTTTTACTTTGAAATGTCATGGTTTATGTCCTTTGTAAAGATAAAAGTCAAACTGCAACAATTTTAAATGTAAAAATGCATCATTAGATACTCATAAAATAATTTAAGAACTCCCATGACTATCGATGTATACGCTCGTCTCATTCAATGCTCATACACCCTCAAGAAGTAAAGCTCTATAATTTGTACTTCAGGGCAACAATCACTTGTGTTGTGTGAACCATAGGATTGAAGCCTAAAGCTGCATCACTGGATTACGTTTATGCATAACCGTTCTAAAGATAACATATAAACCTCTGTATGAGGATTCAATTAAATGCCTCATAGCAATAATTAATAATTCATATTCAAAAACATCATTCATTTTTCTGTAAGTAATTATCCTGTGCAGGGCCAAGAGAACTCCATAGATTATTAGAACGACATTTTTCATTTGAGACTATATATTAAACCACAGATCTTATCACATTATTCCTGTGACTTCTAATGTCTTCTGAGGTCACAAGTGCCTATAAAACCAATATGCATATACGTACATGCTACTGTATATACAGTATATAGTATAGTAGCTGCTAGCCGTGATATTTAGAGAAAAAAATCCATGGAAACAAGAGGTTGTTTAACTTTGAAGTTCCCCTGAAACATTTTCCAAATGAATTATAGCTTCCTGATTCCTGCTTTGTCAGAACTCACACAATGAGTATTATTTAGGAGACCTATTTTAGCCAAGTTGTTTTTAAAGAAAGCACTGAAAATTAAGACTGGGTATCAAGGAAAAGCATTGCCATGTATTGTGTCTTTGTTTTTTCCTATATATTTTTACCTTGGAAAGCTCTCAGCACTGTAATTAGCAAATGTTTTATCGTCATTTATTTCATTGATATATATCTTTTTGCTGCAGAATGATATAATCTGGACTTTTTTGAGAGTTTATGGTGCCACGCAGCTTATTTTTCCAAGCTCTTTGTATGGTACAGAGTACAGGGCTGTTGTCGATAACTTTGTCACCTGGAGGGAGGAAAACCAACCCCAACTCAACGTGGATAATACTAAGGAACTGGTGGTGGACTCAGATAGATAGATATACTTAAATGATCCCAAACTGGGAAATTCAAAATTATAAGGTTCCACCGAGATTTGAACTCGGATTGCTGGATTCAGAGTCCAGAGTGCTAACCATTACACCATGGAACCCCTCCTAACCTCAGGAGGACGAGGGGAGAGGCATGCCCAGTCTACATTCAGGGGGTCAATGCGGATATTGTTGAGGACTACAAGTACCTGGGGGCCCGCATTGGTTATAAACTTTACTGGGGGAGGAACATCTACAGAAAGGACCAAAACCGTCTGTTTTTCCTGAGGAGGCTGAGGTCCTTCATCATCTCTAACACCATGCTGAGGATGTTCTCTCAGTCTGTGGTGGCCAGTGCTTTACTCTATGCTGTGGTGTGTTGGCAGTGGTCTGAGGGTGGGGGACGCTAATAAACTGGACAGACTGATCCAGGGCTGGTGACGTTGCTGGAGTAAAATTAGACTCTCTTACTGTAGTGTTGGAGAAGAGGACATTGTCCAAACTGAGGCCCATCCTGGACAATGAGGTCCACCCACTGTACAGAACACTGATGGGACAAAGGAGTCCATTCAGTAGCAGGATGACCCTTTCTAAATACAGTACTGAACACCAGAGGAAATCATTCCTGTCTTTTTCCATCAGTCTGTATAATGCCTCACTTTAACATGTAGTGATGAGGAGGAATGAAGCGGCAGTAAATTATATATCTGTACATATGGTTACATATATTTCTCTTTATTTATTCTCTAATTTATCTCTAATCTCCTTGACTCTTTCTTCTAATTTCTAAATAATCTATTCTTGGTCTTACTTTATAGCTATATTCTGCAATGGAGTGACTGTAACTAAACGCAATTTCCTTGTAATTAATAAAGGATTGCGACTCTCATTCTGATTCGTCTGAACCGTCCTCCTCACCCGCTGCGCGTCTCCTCCGTCCGTTACGGTAGCAGAGCTTCCTGCCGTAGAGCTCGGGCTGACCTCCTAACAAAGAACAGGTTCAATTCGCCTCCCCTCCCCCAACCCGGGAAGCTGATGAGGGGTCACGTGACCTTTCTAGACAGCGCAAGGAGCGACTGTGACGTGTCCGGGTGGGGGAAGGGCGTCAGAGTCACACGACTTCTGTTGTGTCGATAGTAAAGGCGAGGGCAGCGGGGGGGGGGGGGGTGTATGACGTCTGTGCGTGGAATCAGCGAGGAGTGGGTCGTATTTACACTAAAGAGAATCAGGATGTGGGGGCTGGGCTGAAGTCAGTGTGTGTGTGTGTGTGTGTGAGAGAGAACTGTATAACACCTCCCCCACTCTTACCCACCCCCACCCGGGGCAATCAGGAGCTGGTCAGAGATCCAGGTTGTTGTTGTTGTTGTTGTTGTTGTTGTTGTTGTTATGTCATACTCTATAGACCTATTTTCCAGACAGAGATCAGTAGAATAACAGGAAAAAAATAAATAAATAAAATAAAAATAAAATTTTATATATATATATATATATATATATATATATATATATATATATATATATATATATATATATATATATATATATATATATATATATTAACATATTTTATTTCTCATCGGCAAAGAAAACTACATGCATCATTTCATTAAAGTGGATTTTATATAATTGTACATTACGTGAGCTGAGTGGCTGAAAATAGCGTGTTTCTGTGTGTCACGTTCACCCAGCATCTTTTAGAAACGGTGTCACCGCTGGAAGCCACATTCCTGCCCCCACCAGAATCAAATTCCTCTGAGAGGAATGGGGGAGGGTTGGAAGGCGGGGAAAGAAAAAAAAAAAACAGACAGATGTCAAAGATTCAAAGCTGGAGGACAGAGGTCAAGGGTCGGTGACCTGGGCATCCCTTTCCCTCCCCCCCTCCAGCATAATGGAAGTCATTGACTTTAAGACACTTTACTGACAGTGACATTTACATCTTTAAGTTTTGAAAAGTCTGTATTAATCTGAAGTGGTTTTTTTTGCGGTTTTACAAAGTGTTTTTCCCCAACTTTTATGCATAAAGACTGATTTTTTTTTAAAAAAATGTAAGAAAAGGAAAAACATTTAACAAAAGCCTTTGTCATGTAAATGAAACCACAGCGTATACTGTAGCTGGAAACAGTTACCTCATTGTAAAAGTTGGAAACAGGAGGAGGAGAGAAGCCTCAATCTGTCCAAAGCTAACAAATCAGAATATAATCACAATGTAATGAACATTTTATATCTTCATTATTTAATCTCTACTAAACACTAGTTGTCTGTCAACTGTTTCCATTTTGGTAGAGAGCAGCTCAGAATCCACACACTTCTAAACACTCCAGTTTTTGTTTTACATTAAAATCAAATAAGTTCTAATATATAAATTGGTACAGGGAGGTGCTGGACGATTGATGTTGTTGCGTTTGGACAGAACCAGGCTGGATGTTTCCCCCACTGCTGCTCTCCATGCTGAGAGAAGCCAACTGGCTGCTGGCCCTAACGACATACTTTCTGCATTGACATGAGAGTGAATCAAACTTATTTTCTGACTGTCAGCAAGAAAGTGAATTTCCAGAAGTCATAAGCTGTTCGCTCTCGAACAATAAAAGTACATTTGCAACACAAATCGACTGGGTAAATGTGCGTCATTACGTCCTTATTTTAATTTGGATTAATCTGTAAATTGTTTTCTGCCATACGTCTTTGACACGGTGGAATCTGGACACTTCCAAACAGTTGTCATTAAAAAAAAAAAGAAAAGATTACAGTATTTTCCACACTATAAGGTGCACTGGATTATAAAGTGCACTGGATTATAAGGCGCACTATTGGTCTGTAAGAAAATTAAAGGCTTTTAGATGCGCCTTATAGCGTGTTAAAGCGGAAGCTGAATGATGTCGGCAGCGATATGTCTCAGATTGGTTTCCATGGAGATTAGCGTTTGAGTTTCAGTCTTGGGATGTTCTGCATCATGCAATGTTCTAGCTATGTGTCATAATGTATTCAATCAGTAATGTAATTAGATTGTATAATGGTGAAGCGGTTGTGATAAACAATAATACCCCCGCCCCCCGCCCCCCCACTCATGCAAGGATCAACTAAAACCGTCCACGCCTGAAGCAGGAGATGATGCTCTATGTTTCTCTCTTCTGTTTTCACAGCAGAATGTTATCTTTGATGTCTTTTATAAACTCAAAATAGACGACTCAAACCAGGCAGCCGAGCTTTACTGAAAATGTAGGTCATGATTATTAGAGGGAACAACCTGAGGACGTGTTACACATCCTTACTGTATGATTTCTAGCCTGCAGGACCTGGTGGGGGGTTGGGGATGGGGGTTGGGGGCCACACTTTCTCAATGACATTGTATTGTTAAGCGAGAGGCAGGGGGATGGGCTCATCTGCTATGCAGTGGATCACCGGTTTGCAGCCTCCTGCTTTGTCATAGCAACATAATGCTGCGTAATGGGCCTCCACTCAGCCAGACACACACAGTCACATGTCACAAAACATCATCATTCCCCAGACCTGCAAGTTCAAGAGGCAGTATTTGAGCAGGACCATCATGTGTGTGTTCCTTAAAGAAATAAAGGATGATAGAAAAGAAAGCATCAGCTCTGGGTAACAGTACAGGAAACTGATATCATGTGTCCTGATAAAGACGTTCACTAGTAGATGTCTGGCATCTTATGATCTGAAATACGCAATAATAGAGACTGTTTCCAACCAAGCTAAATTAGTCTAAACCAGAAAAAAACAGCTTCATTGTACAAGAGTTGTGTGTTTATATATGTTTAAACCCATTTTGAATGTGCCAATGAGTGTGTGTGTGTGACTGAATCAGAAGGAGATTTCATGGTGAATGCAAAATTTTCTTTTATATTAGAAAATGATTTGCCTCAAACGAAAGAACAATATCCTCCTAATAAATCCCCTCATTGGTGGGTATTAATGCTGGATCATCTGGAAAAGTAACGTGAGAACCAGAGAAGAGAGAGAGAGAGAGGAGGGAGTCTTTGTCTTTGGACACAGTGACATCTAGTGGTGTAAAGTAGCACAGCAGTCATGAAGTCAAGGGCTCATCCTCTCTTGTGTAACGTTTTGTGTCCTGGTGTGAACAGATGAAATCAGTCTGAATCAGTTATGTCTTATAACTGCAGCCTCCCTGTCTCCTCTCTGTCTGCTGTATCCCATGTAAAAAATAAACAAGAGCACACTTCATAAAAAGGTGCAGTCATCCAGCCTGCTAACAACCGCTTAGGGATATCCAGCTGTCAGTCAACCATCACTGTCTAAACCAAACCCCACATCTTGCTGTGCTTCTGAGTGGGTGGTTTGTATGTGAATAACAGCTTGTAGTGGACTATGTGATTGCACAACGTTGCATTATCATGGGATGTGGTGAAAGGGGAAAAATATTTCATGCAGGACATTTATTCAGAAGTCCTTCATGCCAAGTAGGTTTTTCCAACCTCATATAATACAAATATTTTCACAGGGAATGTTAGAAATACTTGTGAACACACCACAAGTGAATATACTTGAGATTATGAATAGACAAAAGAGGGACTGTAGAGCTAGATTTATCAGTGAGACGGCCTATTGAGAGAGAAGAGAACACTTTTCTCCACACGCGATATTTTATTACTTTCAAGGCATAACTATCCACTCATGGTTCAGATCTTAGGAAAGCAGTGTGTAAGCATGAATCCTTATCCCATAATAAAAAACAGACAATAAGTAATTGATGTAGAGGCCCCATTCAGATGATGAAGAAGACTAAACCAGTCTTAGCCCCTCTCTCACCTGCACAGAGGCACATAACATATATATTACGCTGTCCTCTCTATTGCTTGCACTCATCATTGTAATTTACAAAATATTTTATAAATATCTCGGTTTTTGGCTGTGTGACAAACATGAAACAGCATATTAATGACCTCATGAAGGC
This sequence comes from Antennarius striatus, assembly GCF_040054535.1. Taxonomy (NCBI): domain Eukaryota; kingdom Metazoa; phylum Chordata; class Actinopteri; order Lophiiformes; family Antennariidae; genus Antennarius; species Antennarius striatus. The sequence continues at coordinate 15,238,851 of NC_090787.1, forward strand.
CGTAAAGTAAATCTGGTGTTTCTTTTATTCGGACATCTAGAGGCCAAAACAGCAGGAAGCACATGCTTGAGTTAACATTTCATGTGTTATGGACTATGGGGATATAACTGGTATGCAATCTCCTGCCTCCACTCTAAAATCTGTAAATGCAGCTCATCATTCTGTCCATTGCCGATGAGAAGTTAGCATTACTTAAATGTCACTGACTTTTCTTCACATTCAGAACAGGACCTGGTTTTCTTCTTGGATAAGCCACTCGTGCAAATTCAGTCAAGAAGACTGGGGCTTTGCACAGATAATCCTTGGTTGTTTTTTTGTTTTACCTAACTGTCCTGTCTTTTAAACCTCAGCAGGGTCATCAGCCACCACCACCAGTGACTAAGTGGCAGTATTATTCTCCTGGCTGCTCTGGGTAAATGTCCTTCAATCCATCAGGGCTAGAAGAATAGTATGTAAGTCCTGGAATGAGAAACTTGCTCCGCACAAGTGGAGTTATCTGAAAAGTAAGTAGAAAATCCTGCAAACCTAGACAGTCATGACTGTTTTCTTGGATTTAATGAAACATTCTTGTCACTGGCCTCGGCCAATTATGTAAAATTTCTTTCCTGTTCAGTTGTTTCATTTTTATTATGTTTTTATTTTACTTTTTTTCTCATTCAATATGTCATTGCAAAAAGAAAGTTTTCCTCTTTAAATTAAGGCAAATTTACTGACAAAATAAAAACAATATTCAGCATAAATCTCCAGATGGGAATAATTAATATGGCTGCAAATCAAATCTTGTAGCTTGTATTTATCTTAAAGAAAGTGACAAGAATAAAAAAACACTGGTGGAACTAAGGGTTTCCTTGAAGGAAGGAAAAAATGAGGAAGAATAGAGATTATTCAACCTAGGATGGCAAGAGTTTTTTGTTTTCTATTTGCTGGACAAAAGATAAATCTTTCAAAATCTTCATGGCAGCTTGTTCTCAGACAGATTATTAGACCGCTTATATATATATATATATGTGTGTGTGTGTGTGTGTGTATGTATGTATGTATGAAATATATGCCAATTCAGACACATTTGCACACAAGTACACAAAATGCATAAAACATGGTGTAATATATCTTTAATGATGCATTCTGCCTCCTTCAGGACTAATCTTCTCTTCAGCAACAGAAGCGGGTCTCCTGATCCGGGAGGTCCCCCCTCATCAAAGGTGTGCATTGAGGCCACCTGCAGCTCAGAGGATCACAGACACTCAGGTGTTTGATCACCACACACGCCTTCCTCCTCAGGAGCATGCAGGCTGAAAACCAATACTGGGTTGTTGACTTTAGAGATGCCTTTTGTCAGATCACATGACACACACACCCTTGTGTTTTCCCGATGAAGGGCTATAGTCTCTCGCCACACACCAATAGCACTTTTGAGTCAAGCCACCCATAAATAGATGATTGTGTTTTTGCTGACAATAAATAATATATATACTCTCAGGGGGTATTGATTAGCTGTTTTGTACTGATGGTGCTGAGGTTATTTTGCAAGAAAGGACAAAGTGAGCTTGAAAATTGGGTGAATTGTGTGGTATTTAAAAGCAGCATTTTGCCACCGGCTTTCATACAAATATTTGTTGTATTATTAAATATGTGGACAATATTTTCCAAACCAATCAGATGACATCTTAAAGGCTGTGTGCAGCATGCAGACAGGAATAAAACCTGAGAACTGTATGCTTTGTTATGAACACGTTTTATTGGATCATTAGGTGGTTTAGGAAAACACAGGTCTGCACAGGTAAATGCACGCTGTTAACTGTGACTCATAGTAAATAAATGTGTGAACAGACACGGTGACGTGAGTTGGAGATGAAATCCATTTAGGCAAACGCACCCTATATTTATAGAGTGAGTTCACAAATTGGCAGAGGCTTTCCCAAGGTCAATGAAATAATGGCATGGAAGGGATGTGTGTACCTACTGCAGTAGAAATCAGGACCGCACACACATGGAGTGTTTTCCTCCACTGAATGCCATAAACCCCCTCCACCACCACCACCCCCACCACACATGGCTGCAATAAGCCAACAAATTAAGCCATTATGCTGTTTTTTAGCTACACAGACTTCCGTGTTTAAATATTTTAAGAGTAACAGGGGAACTCTCACCCCGAGCTAGATTGTGTGTCTGGGACCACCAGGGAAACAAAATGCACATCCATATTATCATTAGAGGACTGTGGGATGATTTGCATGGTACACAGTCATAGCTCGATGAAGCTATAGCAGTTCATACTCTAATTACAACTGTCTGCTTGCTCTTACCTAACAGGATCTCGAGTATTCGGGAATAATATGGGAATACAGGGTTTGATCGGAACTTTTAATCTGATTTCATGACCCCTGTTGTGGATGCTGTATGCTGTTCAGGATGTGCTAATGTGGAGATATTACCGCTAAAGCATAAAGGCATGGGTCAGAGTGTTTTTGGCAACAACTGTTATGAGCCCACGGCAAGATGGTGACTTCAGCCAAATCTAATGAAGGTGTGTAAGTGTGTGTTCACTTCTACTTTGCAAAGTTTAAGAGCAACATCTATAAAAGTTCATTATGCTGCTGCTGTAATAGGGTTCAGGGAAGTACTCCGTGAGCTGACAAAAGCATGACTGCCTCGTAAAAACCCCTTGAGGGAACTTACTAATTAAATACTCACTCTTTAACTCCAATAAATAGCAAGGATTTCAATCTTTTCCTACATGTCATATTTTCTCCATACCTGAGGCTATGAAATGATGCCAGAAACCGGGAGTCCATCCTGAGGAATTTTAAGCAGGATGGTTTTAATAGTTTTCCAAGAATATTGTTTTTCCAAGCTCCTGTTAAAAATGAGAGGTGAGAGCTGAGGAGAGGGTTTCCCTGGGATGTTAGAGAGTTTTACTGAGGTCACATGTGAGGGTTTGATAGAGAAAACCTGCATTTCTGATCAACTGGGTTGTCTTTAGTTGGCAGTCGGTCTTACTCTCTTGTTCAAGTATGCAGGTGTGTACCTGGTTCTCCATTGAGCATTATGTTTGGATGAAAATACAAGTCAGTACACTACCATGAATTACACGAATAGATAAAAATGACTGAATCAAATACAAAGCATGAACTTTGAAAGACACTGTACAAAGCTCTCCATTTCATAATCACTAAAGTTTAATGGGGTATGCTCTGGCCAACATCCATCCTAAATTTCATGGAAATATTAAATTGTTTTTGCGTAATCCTCCTGACGAACTATGCAAGAATGGAAGACATGAGCTCCTCGGGGTAAAAGAAATAATAATAATAATAATAATAATAATAATAATAATAATAATAATAATAATAATATAGAAATAATACATATGCAGCTGCAGTTTCTAGTTATGCAGTTATTAAATGAGTTTTAATCTTTAACTGAAGCCTGGGGTGCAAAAAATAACAGAAGACAAATAGATAGATAGATAGATAGATAGATAGATAGATAGATAGATAGATAGATAGATAGATAGATAGATAGATAGATAGATAGATAGATAGATAGATAGATAGATAGATAGATAGATAGATAGATAGATAGACAGATAGATAGATAGATAGATAGATAGATAGATAGATAGATAGATAGATAGATAGATAGATAGATAGATAGACAGATCTGTCTACCTGCCTTCACGTCCCACTCCACGCGCGTCACTCACCACCGGACGGTCCAATCACAGGGCGCGGGGAGCCCCTGACTCCTCCCCGGTGCATAATTGAAGTTTCTTTAGTTTCTCCGGCGGATCCTCCACGCAGTGTAGTCCGATCCGTGGAGGGATTAAAAACACAGCGGCGGGACCATGCTTTGTCGGAGCCTGAAGGTGTGTGTGACCCTGTGTGTGTGGATTACCGCGCTGCTGAACCCGGGGAGCGTGTGCGCCAGGAAGCAGGACGACTCTTTCTTCACTGCCAGTATTTACCGAGCGAGATGCGCCTCCAGATGCCTCAGCCTGCACATCACTCGCATCTCCGCTTTCTTCAAGCAATCTCAGGTACGAGTATAGAAGAGAATTACTTTATAACTTCTACCAAATGTGGTGGAAATGTAGAAACACACCCGGGTTTGTGCTGTACGGGGTTCTAACAGCGAACCTGTTTCCCAACCCTGAGCGCACGGAGGAGACAGCAGCAGGTCTCTCCGATGCTGCGCAACTACTTTCTGTCCTCCTGGCAGGAATGGTCTCTGGAAAGGAGATTAGATGTTATTTTAAAAGAAAGGTGTCACATATAGAAGCATCAATGCTGCTTTGAGCAAAGTTGCCTGTCAGAGGCGATCAGTGGCCGCCGGAGTGTCTGTGGAGTGGGAGTGGGAGACCTTCAGCGCTGATGGACGCTGCTCCAGCAGCCAGTTTCCATTCATTGCTCACTAATTACAGGAAAGTAAGATTTCTGGAAGTCCAACAAATATGAATGTGACTCCTGTTATGCGGAAATTATTTTTTTCGGGACACTTTTTTGAAAAAAAATTATCCTGTCCTTCACTGCCTCGTATATATATATATATATATATATATATATATATATATATATATATATATATATATATATATATATATATATATATATATATATATATATATAAACATACACACACACACACACACACACACACACACACACACACACACACACACACACACACACACACACACACACACACACAGTAAGGGCGCACCTAATAGCTTTTAATTTTTGAAAAACCGACGGTGCATCCTATAATATAGTGCGCATTATATATTAAAAAGTTTTAAAATAGGCCACTTGTTGAAGGCTCGCCTTATAGTCCAGTGCGCCTTATAGTGTTGAATATATATATATATATATATATATATATATATATATATATATATATATATATATATATATATATATATTGTTTTTTTACTTTTTTTTTTGCTTTGTGGTTCTAGAAGTTATTTTTCACCCTCCAGTGAACGCAGTGTTCTCCCCCCCCCCCCCCCCACGGGAGTCTGGAGAAAAGCACCAGTCTCTGATCCTTGGCTGCTTTTCACAAGCTGACCACCTTTATACTCACTTCATTTGCATTTGTAAGGATTGTCTTTCTCAAGGTGCATTAATGAATCCTTAATTGTAAGGAGACATTGTAAAGCCTGGTACATTTGTAATGATCTCCAGTGAATTACCAATTAACTTTGCTTTGAAAGCACTTATTGATCCAGAGCAGCATGGATGTCCAGGGGACACAGTTAATTCTAGAAAATTTATTAAGACATCATATATGTACCCGGGTGAGGGATGAGTGTATACTTAACGGACATTCACATCCTGGTAGGAAGAAGTACATTGATTGAAAAGACTATTTTTTTCATTCAATGCTTGCAAATGTATTTGTAGAAGACCTCAAGGGTCTATTGCAGCCTTTGGGTAGGAAAGTTTGGGAATCAAATTAGCTACCAGCTTACTGAGAAGTCAAATAAGTAATGGAAGTCTCACCTCTAATGAACACTTATTAGTCCATATAATTGGCTTCAGGGTCTCAGAGTTTCAGGCAGCCATATTCAGCCAAGGGATAATGAGTGGGGGCTATTTGTCTATAGAGACAAGCATTTTTGTCGTTAGTGATACGCAAGTTCGCCTGAGCATACATCAGAGCCTAAGAATAGAAGGCTATTGGTGATCATCAGAGGACTGTCTTATGTTCTGTGTTCTCAACAGTCCTCCCAGGGGGAAATAGGAGGTCTGGTCAGCTGCAAAAACATACCCCCCCTCCCCTCCCTTGGCCCCTGCCAATAAATGCCTGCATCACACCTCACCGGCATGCAGAGGATGCAGGACGAGCTACCGATGTTGCTCTGCAGAGGTCACCTTCCTGCTAAACGCTGGCGCCCAAATGGGGGTAAATGTGATAAGCTGTAATAGAGTGTTGCCACAACACTGGAGCGATGCTCCGTCAGCACACCCTACAGGTGGATGTGCTTCCTCCGGCTGATCTTATTACAGCGACAAGTCAGCAGGCGGCTGGGAGCTCCACTCCGGTGATGGAGACGACAGACCTCTTAACTCACCTCGGACATCCTTCAGGGGTCATTTAATACCCCACAGGATAACCCAGACATACACTCTCCATTTTAATGAAAGAGAAATGTCTGGGCTGTGTGTCAAAGCTTTTTCCTACTGTTTCACAATACTTTACTGTCCCTACTTAATATCTAGTAATCAATATGGACCTCTACTTATCTTGGTTATGGTACAAGAGACGATTTAGTCTCTTAACAGATTCTGCAGCTGGAAAAAAAAAAATACAAAAAAAAAAAAAATTAAAAAATGCTGGACACTGTGGAATGATACTCGAAGAATTTAGCGCTTGCAGATGTTATGAACACCCATGCGGCGTTTCTTTTTATGTGGTTGAATCAGAGGACAAATCAGCAAATTTTGTTTTAATTGTCACAATTACGGTTTTAGTGAAAAATGGAAAGATGCATGGAGCTGTGGAGGGAAGGAAACCCACGGGATCATCCATTGGATGTCAGATTTATGGCAACTGTAGATTTATTGGTGTAATAGTATTTCCAAATGCAGATTTATTGATATTTTACTTCACGTTTGGGAAACATGTTACCCCAGTACAATAGACAGAGGGGAACACCCAACCGTAAATATTAGCCTCAGACACTCTTAAATATTAACAGTGAGCTGGGAGCCCTGTGCAATCGTGTACTCTGAAAGCATCAGCCTTGTAGCGGATTATTGATGTGGGGGCCCGTGAAGCCAAAAACAAGGTGTGCTCATGTGGTCTTTTTATTGCATCCAACGCAACGAAAACCCGACATATGAAATCCAGTCGTTCACGTCTAATGTGTCGCACAGTAGATTCCATGCGTCTTACTTTAGAGATTTGCGATTTTAAAGTGAAGGGGAAGGAAAAACATTGGCGTGTAGTTTTTTCCATCTCCCCTTGTTTTTTTTTTTGCCTTTGATATTAAATAACCTGTGGTGGAATCGAACCTCAGCCAGTTGCTCGTCTCATGTGTGGAGTTTTTCATTAGTGAGGACAGCGGATGAATGGGGGACTATGTGGCTTGGCCTCACCTCTCTGTAAATGCTTTTAAACCATGACAGTCCTGTCTGTAAATCTCAGCCCACACTGTTTCAACACCCCGAGCTACCTCATTTGAAAAATCGCCGTCATTCCTAAAGTGGAGACAACTTTACACCGCTGTTGTCCGGGATTCCTGAAACACCCTTTGGATGTGCGCTGAGCACATTAGCTCACTTTCAGAGCCCCTGTCAAATAATTCATATAAAGTCAATAATTGATGACTGGAACGACCACAGCCCTCACACCCACTCAAGTCAGAACCTAAATCTTCAGGCCCATAATTTTCCTGCTGCATATGTGGCCCTTAAGGATTAGTTATTTTGGTGTTGCCTGAGGACCCCCAGGCCGTCAGGGGACACACCGAGACACCCGTCTTGTCCTTTGAAGCCCAGTATCCTGTTAACGCGGCTTCAAACACATGACAGTATGATCCACTAGTGTGATTCTGAGAGAATAAAAGAACGTGAATGAATACGAGTGAAAAACAAGTCATTAGTGTAAAGTAAGATCCATTTAATCCGGCTCAGAGGCGCATAACAAAGAAAGGATTTCCATTTTCATAAGGTGGAATGCTATCCTCCATAGATAAAAGAGGTTTTGTCCATGTTCCCCCTCAGTTGTCGAGACAATACAACATACCCCCCCTTCCCCCCAGGGGCCACCTGCTCTTACTTCTCAGCTGACAACCACCATAATGCATCTCTGTGATAAATTCCCGTTTTACACGACTCCACTAGTATCACCAGTCCTCCTTAGCCACGCATTCGCACCCCACCGTCTGGCCTCCTTGTCCTTGACCTCGGTAACACAAGGAAGATATCTGGAAAGCATACATTCGGCGGAGTCCTTGACAGTCCTCAGCGCTGCATAATGTTCAGCCTGCAGAGGAATGTCATGGTGAGTCAAAGGGATGAAGCGCTGACCTATAATTATTCCCCCGTCGGACCCTGACACGGAGGGGTCAGGCCTGGACAGCTGGGGCAACATCCTGCTGAGCTTCTCTGCGGCGGGGATGCTGTCACACAGCAAAATTAGCCGCGTCGTGAATCTGTCCCCGTCTGCGTTGACGGATGGGCGTGGAGATAGGCGTCAAAAAAGGATTGATGATTTAAGACACCGTCTCCAGTTGTGACAATCTGTATAAATTATCCTGAGGCATTAGCTGTCAGAGTAAATGTCAAGGTTTTTATTTATAGTGTGTTACCAACAGCGGGGTTGACTTTGTTGGATTGGATCATTTTAGTTAACAAAGTTAGTGAATTCCAGGAGGGATCAGAGTAATTTGATCCGAGTGAAAATTTATTTTTCGAGTGAGGAATAATTTATATTTTAATCAACACTCATCCAGAAAAGAGAGAACTCTGAAAACTGTGGAGAACTTGCTGACGCAGACTGAACTCCTCATGCGAGGGTAGCGCTCCTTTCCACACCGTTGCTCCTATTTTTCATCCCTATCTGTAGCTTTTTGATGAAGAGATTCTCCTCAGACATGACCATGCAATCAAGGATGCCTTTGAAGCCACTTGACCGCTATCCTTGACACTAAAAGCACAGCACTTACTGGTACTAGATGTCAAATTAAACCCTTTAATGATAAGTTCTCTCCAAGGGTCTCATGGGAAATTTCCTCTGGATTACATTGTAGGAAAATGCTTTGAACTTGACATTGAACTTAAGCAGACTTTCAGACCTTAGGAGCCCTAAAGTTTGGCTGTATCCCTTCCATTACTTTTGTTAAGAATGTGGAACTTCCAACATTTAATCTCATATTGATGTCATTCATAAACTCAAAGCCTCTATTTGGAATATTTGTGTTAAATCTTTTATCACACATCCAGAGGGATATAAAACACGAGACACAGACAGAATAAAATGGCTGTAATCAACATTTTTATGAAAACAATGAATCTCCCATCTCTCTTCAGGGTTTTAACATTATTCATCTCATTTTATTGGGTTCAACTGCTTCAAATCAGTTGTTCTGGTTCACCCTCACAGCTCATATGATAGAATTGTGTTTAGTCACGGTAGGCAAATGCTTTCAGTCTCTAAAAGAATGGCTGCATCTTTCCACCAAACACAATGATTATCCAGTCAACACTGTGGAGAATTTAGAATATATAGTCAGATATTTCTTCCAGGAGTTGATAGCAACCAGAAACAAAAGATATTAAAGACTATTTAATTCCATCAAGAGGTCAGAAAACCCACTTGCTGTTTAAGGCTAATCTTACCCTGTTCTGCTAGATGTGTAATCAAACAAATATATTTGGTCCGTGAGACATATTTTCAATTTTTACTGAAAGAAAAATTAGACAATGGATGATGTTTTTAGCCTGAACCCCATGGATGCACTCAGACACTGTAAAACAACATGCTTTGACTGAGTGAACCCTGTTGTACCCCATCAGACAGTCTAGTCTCACATGAATGGGACTCAGGTTCTGGAGGTAATAAACATTACACACTTGTGAGTCTCATCTATTGACTGGTGTGATTATTTTTACCCAGGCTTTAGATTTTCTAAAAAAATAAAGACTTCACCAGTTTCGGAATTGCAGTTGATATTTTATTTGACAAAACCAAAATTTTGTTGAAGAAAAGGCACATGTTTCAATTTTATTTGTAAAAATGTGAACTTGGAGAGGATAATTACAAATATTGGCCATTTATGTGATTTATACTGCATGTAGCATAGATTTACTACATGTATGTTTTGTTTGTGTGCAGCTAAATCATGAAAACCGCACATAGGCTTGAACTGAAAGTCTCTTTTTGTGTTCATGATGATGGAACATTTTAGTCTTTCCCGTTGATGAACTGGTCACTTATTCTGAAGCTCTCCTCTTTGCACTCGCGTCCTAAACTCGATGATGTTTGCACAGGATGACAGCATAATTCCCAGCCCCAGTGTAATTCAGGAAATGACCACTTGCTCAAGACATTTACCTCCCCGGTCCCTCGTTCCCCAGCTCTCATATTTACACGCTGACGGTTATAAATACACAACACTCATAGGACCAAATGCCTCCCTTGTCAGAGGGCAGAAGGTGGCAGTTCCACAACAAGTAGAGGAAATTAGCGGTATCTGCAATCAGCACGGGAGTGCTGAGATCAGTTCCCTCCTCAGCGGCCTTGGGGATCTCTCTGCTGAGAGATCAAACAGACCCTGAGGTCTCCATGCTCCACTGAAACTGACCAGAGACCTGCCCTGGTTGCTGGTGACCCCACTTTCCTGTTTAGGTCACCTAATGCTGACTCCAAGTATGTCTTTGAAATTCATCCACTGGGTGTTTCTGTTGGTTCAAAAAGGATAAGTTGAGGAATAGCGGGATTAAAATGTGATTCTGAGGCGAGGACGAGGTCAGAGCGGTAACTTATTTTGATAAATCTAGTGTTATAACTGTACTTGCAGTCGTATCTGATATATTTTCTTCTCTCCAACAGAACAATGGGTCCTTGGTGTGGTGCCAGAATCACAAGCAGTGCTCCAAGGTAGTGTGCTTTCACTTCTTTCACCATTGAGATGCATGCCACACCACTGCCTCACCATCAGAGGAGAATACATACAGTGTGGGACTAGTTTAGTCATGCCTACAGAGGCATTGAGCTTGTTGGAGGCTGTTGACTTAGTCTTTTATGAGAAGGAGTCTTTTCCCTACCTCCATGCTTCTATACTGCTTTCATTTGATCTCATTTGCTCTTGTGAACAAGACACAATTAAGAACAATTGAAAAAGATTCATGAAAGAGTTATGAAAGCAAACTTGATTCAACCCCTCCCCTCCCCCTGCCTGTACTCTTACCAAATGGAATTTCATCTGGATGCATTACGGTACACCTCCCGCAGGGCTTGTTTGTGTTTCGTGCCCTCTCTCAAAAAAGGTTCACACAAAGCTGGTGTTGACAGATTCCTCTGAAAAAATGGTGCTGACATTCTCTATCAGACTGTCCCGGAGCTGTTGACAAGCCTCTTTGAGGTGTTCTGTATAGACTGTAGACAGAGAACACTATGGACCCGAAGCGAGGAGGATGATACGCCGGCGGAGACGGCTCACGGGGAAACCTGAACACTGCTCTCTCATCTCCTGACACACACACACACAGGCACACACTCACACACACATTATGCACTCATCATGTCCATTTTATCACTAATTCGATGTAATTTCTAAATATGTTTATTGTTTTTCATATTCCACAGACTTTATTGTGTTCAGAGAGGAATTTGGCAAATTTGCGGTTCCGCAATGAGTTTGATTAATTGGAAAGTTCAGGAAAATGTAAAATTGTTGTTTTTTTTAATATGCTTCCTTAACACAACCTCATATTTGACATGCATATTAATCACAATCAGTGTCTAGTATCAGCTGCCTCACAATCACACACCCTGTCTGTGTATGATTTACTTTTTTTTTCAAACTGTTCTCTTGCGATTTTGTGCAAAAATGTTGGTAACATGTTGTACGCCAAGGGCTTCCTGAGTAAATGTGATGATCTTGTTATTCTGTGTTAGTTCTAACTGTAACATGCCATCATTGAAGCATCTAAAGGGAAAGTCAGACTATTTCTCACTAAATCAAATTTAATTATAACGAATACGTCCTTAAATTATTCCAACCCTTCTGGGACATGTTTAAAATGAATGCATGGACCTCTAATGAGGCAAAGCTGTGCTGTTTTCCCCTCGCTGCTCTGAAACTTGTTTCTCTCCTTTCCACTGTGATGGCCAACATCGACTCTTTGGCTCCAGTCATTCACCAGGCAGACTTTTATGTTCGAAAAAAGACCTTTGCTGACTCTTGACTTTATGCACAATCTGCTGTTTTCACAATCAAGCAGCTAACATTGCTGATAGTCCACAAATTCCCTGAAAACACTTTAATGGACTCTGTGTTCTGCTTGCAATAACATGCATGTCAGTAAGCACTAATTTATCTAGTTTGTAGGCTATAAATAAATGAGGCTGGATTTGATGTAAGCTCACTAAAAATAATGATGTGGTTGCTTGCATTACCGTGGAGCTCGGCCTTTCTGCCATTCCAAAGGCTTTCGAGGGCTCCCTGAATGAAATTAATTTAATTATATCCTAGGTTTTCCTTCAGCCTTTCAGGAGGCAGGCCAAGGCATGGTGCTGAAGTTTAATTTGTGGCTGTAAGTCAATATTTTGGCAGCAAACATCACCACACTTCACATCCACATCAGTGACTTGAGTGCACACTCAGGGCCTGTGAATAGTGTGTCAAAACAGGGAGCTATTGTGGCCACTTTAACAATTGTACCAAATGGGCCCATGCTGTACAGTGCTTCCCTGTGAAAAGCTCTGCAGCCTGTGATTAGCCTCTCCACTTCATGAACAGCACACACTCAAACAAGGAGACAAAGGAGATAGCTCCTGGGGAGGGCATTGGTGCAGAAAGCCTGTCCACACAGAGCAGGAGGGGCGGCCTAATAATTTAGACAAAGATACTTTGACCCCGTCCATCTTTCCTGGTTTTAGCATTAGAGCCTCCTGCTATGTCTCCACTGTGATGAGAAAGTCACGCCGCTCACCGAGCGTGCATTGACCACAGTCGGCCTCTTTCCCAGTGTCCCTATTGTCATGGTAATTAACCTGCGTGCCCCTGGCTTCACAACACTGTGTGATGTGACATTTGGAGCGCTGGGGAGTCATTATCATGCCATAACGCCAGAGCAGAATTTAAACTCCATTCAGACGCCGGGAGAACCATCCGGAGTGTTTTCTGCACACCATTGTCATTTTGTCTGACTCCCCCCCACTACCTTTTCCTCCTCAGAAATTTGGACGCATTCCCTGAAAGTTTGAAAAACTCCAGGGTGTTCTTCTTTTCTGTGGGTGCAGAGAAAATAGACTCTGTGCTTGTTCATCGGAGAGGGTGCATACGCAGCCAAGAAGCGGCTACGCTCACAGCAAGGCTGATATTAGCAGGATTCAGTCTCCCCCCACGGGTGTGATCCAGGCTCTAAATCAGATGCTGGGATGGAGTAAAGGCAGCTAAATGCCAGGACGCAACTTCATCACTCAAATTCTCCCAGGGAAGGCAGAGACTAAATGACATGTGCATCATGCCTGCATAAATTGGCCTGCAGTGAGTCATTAGGATGTGTCCATCATCCGCTGCTCCTGAGGAATTAAGTGCATTATTTCTCTTGTAAACAGGCTGAATGTCCCGAGCATTGGTAATGTTGGTATAATTATGTTCTCTACTTTGGAGACTGATATCTCAATGAATCAGATTTGCGTGGTGATGGCGCAGCTTAGGTCTTTCTTTACCCGTCCCTGCCCTTTACGTTTCCTGTGAAACAAACGATCCACAATGCAGTATTATCTGGTGGCTGTGTGTCTTTTCAATGATGTCCCACGTGTCCCATGTGGTTCTTTTGACGTGCCCTTCCCTACCGATCACACCCTGAGTTGTGCATACCAGTAGGAGAACAAGAAGTGTTGACTGTTTTGGATTACATGTTCCCCTCGTCTTCACATGTTTGGAGCTTTGGGGTGGTTAGCCTGAATAACAATCGCTGGAATGCTACTATGTCTCATTCAGAAGAGTCTTTCAAAGCCCACCATCACCCGCCTCCCGTTACCAACCCCCACATTTTCTCACGCCAAAAAACGAAACGGTGAAACTTCCCATTAGTTTTTATTTTTTCAGGGTCAGCAGAACCTATAAAGTTCAATCGAAGGCGCAGCTTCTTTCTTTTTAGTCGTTCTGGGCAAACATCACTTTCGTTTGAAGCTCCGTGGGTGTGTCCTTGGAGTTTACCCGTCTTTTGTTTGGCCGTCTCTTCTTTGGCGGTAGGTAGTATATTTTGAGGAACTCTGAAAAGATGTGATGAAGTGGCCGTGGACTGTGTGGCTTTACAACCGGGCATGGCTGGGATTGTTAGGTGATTACACAGACTTCAAAGCTCCTTTTGGTCATGTTGAGGCCAGACACCAGTCTCACCTCCCTGCATCGTCCACATCACCAGCACCAACGCTTCACAGCAAGATGGGCTTGGAGTCAATCTGTCCAAGTGGTGTTGTGTCTGGGCTGAGGAGCTGCTAAAGTTGGAGATACAGTTGTACTTAGTCGATTTTATAAATCCATGTGCACGTGGAAACTTTTTTTTAAACATCTCTGGTTTATCACAACCCTCTTGTCGTGTATTTCATCCATTTGAAGCCGTGTAGGTGTTAGAGTTAGAGTGTGTGGGTGGCAGACGAGTGTGAAGCAGGAGCTGGTCAGTCTCAGCAGGAAGGACCTGATCTGGACATGGTTGTTAAGTTTCATTGGCTAAAGTGGGGGGGGGGGTTGCTTCATTGGTTGCTATCTGTGGAGCTCATTATTCACATGGTGGGTGGCAGAAAATGGAAACCCCCCACAGAAAAAAAGAAAAGAAAAAGAAGACTTGGCCACAGGAGAGGAGGCAAAAAGGCTGCAGCTCAGACCTCCTCAGTAGAGAAACCCTTAAATTGCTCTCTGCCATGCTGCCTTTTTAATATGTGAGCGATGGACATTCCAGGAAAGCCTCCACAAAGACATTCGCTCACCGTCTCACAGCAAAACCTGTGCTTTGATTGATCCTCCAGAAGTCAGGGCGTTCCCAAATACGGCCAACATTTATTTTCCGAGATAATGAACCCTTCACTCATCACCTTATTTCTCACATTAGAATTGATTTACTCTCTTGAAGGATTAATGAAATCCAAGCTCCTTTGAAATCCTCTTATAGCAATAATGACCAGTCACACTGAGGCAATCTGCTATCATCTAAGTGTTCAACCTCATCCTAAACATAGCATGAATAATCCAGATTACACCTTCCATGTCAAGGGTCCTCTTCATTCCCCTCTCAAACATCATTGTGAGAAAGCAAGGAAAGATTCTGTGGCTTTTTTAATGCTCTACATTATAATATTACTGAAGTAATCATGCCAGTCACATAGACGATTAGAAGATTAGCATGTAAGAATCCTAAAGCTGATTTACTTAGCAGTTGTGGTCTTATCGATTCATTGCAGCTTTGCTCAAAGCCGCTGCATCCCGCAGATAAATCCCATAGATTGTGCATGACAGTTTCAGGACGGTGGATAAGCAGAAAGTGTGTCAGGCTCAGTGATCAACACCTCTCCTAACTTTTCACTTCAAGATTTCCGGACTATACATGAACTATAAACGCAACAGCATCGGGATAAATCAAGAATTTCCCCTGAATTTGCCTTTTATTTGTGAAATTCTTCATTCAAAACTTTAGGGATGAACATAGAAGTGAAATATGTGAGTAAACAGGATATATTTCGTCGCTGTTATTGAGCTGCTTGTCATGTCTCAATGTGGAAGCGCTGCCACTCAAAGATGCTGAAAGGAGCTGCCAGTGCATGGAGTCGCTGGTGGAGGCTGGAGAGGGCAAGTAGGATTAGTGCATTTCAAGTGTTTCTGAGACTCAAATAAACGAGTAGAGATAGTGCTGGAATGCGAGTACAGCGTGGGATTAGGACGGCTTTACTCCCCTCAACAGCGTGTCGTGTTTTACACGTTGTTGGCCTACATTCAGATGGAATCTCCGGGTCTCATTTTGTCTGAGATGAAGGGGAACTGGAAGGGCTCAAGTGGTCACTGTGGAGCTGACAGCCAACCTCCACTGGCAGCGACGACCGAACACGTCATCGCGTTATTGTCTTCTACACCAAATCACAGTAAATCAGCGAATGGTTTGGTAAGTTCTGGTGTTGAGGAAGTGTTTGATCACGCAATCCCATTTCTGACTTCTGTGTATCTTTGTCCTCATTATCCTGCAGGGTGATGTTGGAGCAAATACAGTAAATCATGCATTGGGGCAGATGCGACATGGTTTTCACAGAGCAGGGGAGAGGGTTTTGGTTTTCCCATGCTTGGCCACAGCCGGCCTCCTTATCACTGATCTGACCCCACATGATGGATGCATCCTGTTGAGTCTAATTGTCACGAAATGTAAACCGAGCCCAGAGGAAGGTGATAACGGAGCCTCCAGTTACAGCCACTGTATTTTTTTCTTTCCACTATTGTCACTGCAGACCTAAAATAGGAGATGGCAGAGGACCATCTGTATGTGTGTGTGTGTGTGTGAGTGTGTATGTAAGTGTATCGTTTAGTACTAAATGAACTGCCATCACATTCCACAACAGAGAAAGCACATTTCTGGTTGAGTTGTGTGGCTCCATAAATAAGGCAGGCACCTCCGATTGTGGGCTAAATGTATAATTCATGCACTGCCCCTCCTGCTCTTCCTCATTTTCTTCTCACTTTCTGCCAAGCTATTCCTTTTCAGCTCATTGTTGTCTTCCCCCTCAACTGCATTTAAATTAATAATTAAAGCCATGCTGGAAGAACGTCTGCGATACCACCTGCTTGGCTGCTCGCCGTCTTCCGAGCCCGGCTTGAGAAACAAAACAGAAAGTCTTGATATGTATACGTTTCATTTCACCCCACCGAGTTCACAGCCATTTGTGTTGGCGGCGAATGTGAAGGAGTTACAGCGCTGGCAGTGTTTACAGAATACATTACGCCGAAATTCCATATAGTTTGGATGCCCGACCCGTTGAGGGAAGCGACACCGGAGAGCAGACCTCCATCAATTTGCTCCACCCTTCAATATTATCCCGCCCGGCCACACAAACATCACACATGAAGGCTTCCGCTGTGGGAGCAAACGAAGCGGAGGAGCAACAACACGCTGTGATTGTGTTTTCTCACTCCGAATGCAGCGATCCTCCTCTGACACCGCCAGCCGTGTGGGTTTCCTGTTAGTTTGCAGAGGGTTATGTAATTGCATAGCAGAAAACCCCACAGCAACCGCTGCACTATAATTTAATGGTATAGTTTTTGTGAGTTTAAGCAGAAAATGAAACATTAACTTTGAGCAGCTGTTATTCCAGCAGCTCTAATATAACTCTTAGATTGAATTTTCACTGATTTCTCCTACCAGATCTTTTACAACCTTTTGTTTGTTGGATTTCTTATGAGCGCACATGTAATTTTGCAGATTGTAGAGTTGTGGCCAGACATTTGTAGTCGGGATACTGTTTGTCGCTCTGATACATCTCATTTTTTGCCTACCTGTAATGATTTACAATAATACAGAAATAACACACTTATCAAAATATAAGGTTACCAAAGAATAAAGAAATCATGTGTTTTGGGAGTATTTGTCTTTCTGATTTACTAACTAGATGTTTTCTGTTACAGTTTGTACTTAATCAGAAACATTTGACACCTGTTTTTACATTTTTTCAGATATATACTCCAACACCTGACGGAATACATTTACAAACCTGTAATCACGCACATCATCTACAAAGATTCTTACTTATTCCCCCCCTACAAACATAAACTAAAGTCTGAGTAGAAATAAAGAGGGCTGCGGATTCTGCCGGACAGCTTGAAGTAAGGCCTCCTTCATGAATAAGAATGAAACAACAAAGACCAGTCACCAGGAGTAATGGTCCTCCCTTTGGCTCTCCATTAGCACAAAGACACAGAGAGACTGGACCGCTGAGAAATCTGGAACATGTATAATGTCAGAGCTCCTACGTCGCCTCCTGTTTCCTACCCAACCAATAATGATTAGTGATTAGAACAGTGATTAGACTATTGGTCAACTTGTCAACTGGGCAACATGCTCTGGTTAGGTTTTCTGTAATGCGGGTGAGCACCTGAATCTTTTTACTGTAGTAAATAATCAGCCAATGATTAATCAGCTGGTAGATGAATAGTGTTCAGCTGGAGCGATGCTTTAAAGTCTGCCACGCCGGAGCACTAGGACCCCTGATTTATTAGCCACGGTGATGTTGATGGAATGACCGAGAATAAACTCATTGTCAGGATGTTGGAGCACCCCATCAGTCTGGAGTTGGCATATAATTCATCTCCAGAAACTGTTGTGAGGCTGTACGATTCAACAACTCCGTGTTTTACTCTGTGAGACAAGAGTCCAGAACTTTATTTTAGTATTCTGCTGGAGGATAAAACTTAGCGAAGCAGTGAACTATAGTAGTGGCATCTGCTGGCCGACCAACACCCAACAGAATTAAACAACTAACCTGGGTCTGTGGTGAAGAACACACTTCATTGAGGTCTTCCGGACATTGAGGTCTTCCTCCTGCGATGACAGAGGCTCCTCACCACTGCTGGAGACATCGAGATCATGACACAACAGAATTGTCCCCTCCCTTCATCTGTCACTCTCAAAGAGACAGGTTGTTGTTAAAGTTTCTTTTGAAGCAGTAGATTTATTAGTAGATGATTCTAACGAGATGAAGATGCTGAGGCTCTCTCTGGGAATGACCAGGATGGATAGTTTCAGGAATGAGTACATCAGAGGGACAGCACATGTTAGAGGTTTTGGAGATAAAGTCAGAGAGGCCAGACTGAGATGGTTTGGACATGTCCAGAGGAGAGATAGTGAATATATTGGTAGAAGGATGCTGAGTTTTGAACTGCCAGGCAGGAGGCCTAGAGGAAGACCAAAGAGGAGGTTTATGGATGTAGTGAAAGAGGACATGAAGGTAGTTATTGTCAGAGAAGAAGATGCAGAAGACAGGGTTAGATGGAGGCAACTGATTTGCTGTGGCGACCCCTGAAGGGGAAAAGCCGAAAGAAAAGAAGAAGAAGTAGATGATTCTAACACACTATTTATCCAATGGTTGAATTCTGTATTGCAAAAAAGTGAAGGGTTCCTGACACGGAAGACTGAAAATAATCAAGAAAGGATTCTGAATTGGATCCGCGTCAAAGAGTTGTGACGCTATCAGCAGTAGATAAGGACACTGACTCTAGCCCGTTTTTTTTTAAAGCTTTTTAGATGACAGTCGCAGTAAAGGACTTAACACGTCTGCACAAACAAAGGTACCTGCCATCTGGCTGGGAAAATAGATCGAGATAGATAGATAAGTACTTTAATGATCCCAAACTGGGAAATTCAAACTCTTTAACCTATATATTTGCTCTGTTAATGTAAATAATAAATGCAGGATAATAAAAAATAATTGACTTCTAAATGTTTGTGTTATTCAGAGCTAGTTGTAATGGTGGCATGTGTTTCAGCTGGTGCAGCGCTCCCTGTGCAGACGGTGTTAGATCTAGTTTGTCGCAGCACTTCAAAAGGGTATGAGGCTCTCCCAGCTACTGTTAGTACAAAGCAGGAGTTCTGAACTGAGCGAATCCTGCTCTTTATTGAAATGTCAAAGGTATGCGGATGTGACAGCCTGCTTGCAGTCAGTCACGGCTTTGCTGTTGCTTCCTCGGTTTACCTCAGCTCAACTCTTCCCTAACTTTGACCAAATTCTTATTGTCTGGCTCTCACATCTGCCAGGATTGCAAAAGAAAATTCAAATTCAGGCAGCAGAAGGTCTCTTGAGGATTGCGTCTTGTGTTTCCCGCTGTCTTTGATTGGCTTGCTTCATTAAATGAGTGTTCTGCTTTTGCAGTTGTCTAACAAGAGACACAAATCGTGTCAGTGACTTCACTTCCATCGTAACATTGACCATAGTTAAGGAAAACACACTCATACACACACAGACCCGCATACAAATCATCGCAGAAAGAAGAAATTGGAGTCTTCAGGGACGTGGCTTCATAAAATTTTTGGCAAGTGAAAGTTGGCCATGTTTGCATGACGATATATCAAGTGATAAAGCTTGTTGTATGTTTGCACTTTAACTTGAGCTTGCTGGTTATCTATCGACTTTAGATAGAGATTTGGAAACGTGTGATTGTGTGGGCTTAGAGCAGATGGACAGCCAAAACAGAGAAAATAGATGAGTTTTAAAATTTATCTTGATTAGAGCAGCCGTGCTTTGAGAGGGAGAAAGAATGAAAGGCAGATAAGAGCCGAGTGGAGAGCTGGGAAGTGGAGAAGAGGCGATAGGAGTGAAGTGGAGTGAGACGTGAATGACAGTCTGCATGTTTCGCATAGAGGACAGAGCACAGGCCCGTGACTTGCCCTGAATGGGTTGATAGATTTGAGCAAGGAGCTGTGAGCTCCTGGAATAATTTAGTCCAGACATAGGATTGTGAAAAGCGCCAGGACAGCAAAAAATAGCTATAACTCAATGAGATTGGAGGTGAGATTTACGACTTGCATGATCAACAACAGAGATTTCTCCGTATCTGAGATTTGCAGAAAGCTGCTGTTGCATCCCAAGGGTCAGCAGAGGTACCTAGTGAATATCTGTTCGCACCGCCAATCGCTTTATACTCTAACATAAAGGACTGGAATCGATGCGTTCGCCACAGAAACTTCTCACAGACAAACCTCAGAACAGAAAAACCACAAGCTTTAGTTTGCATAATTTGATTTGCTAAATAACAGGTTCAGTCCTAACCACTTCACTCATCTCCCTGCGACTGTAGAAGTATTATCAGGCGGAATGTAATCTGCACGGATATGAATTATAGCCCCTCTTTTGTTTTGTACACAGTGTGTATTGTTAAGCCTGGGGCAGTCTCAACTGGTAGCAGCTGATGCTTCATTAACCTAAAGAAACACTGACGTGACATTTTATTGATGCACTTTTTTTCTTTGTTATTTTACTGCAGTGGCTCACTCGGGCCAGTAAGCATTCTTTTTATGATGGAGGTGGAGATAACTGTGCTCAGCAACCCCCAACGTCTCCCTGCTCCCCGAGCCTTCTCCCCGCCCCCTGTTACCCCTCTACACTCCCTCTGCCTCATCTTTGCCTCGTCTTAGTCGTGAAAATATGAAGATGGGCTGCGGCGCTGGCTCCCATTCAGCTCGACTCTCTCATCGGCCCCAGAGAATGCCTCACTGGGCCCCCCAGAGTAACAACTGCTGCATTTTATTACAGCGTGAAATAGGGAATGAAAGAGCGCCATGGATGTTCCTACTTAACCATGCAGGATGTGTCACTACTGGATAGGAAGATAAGAGGACAATGGGAAAAATCAGCCACTCCAATGCTTTTGTTGAGACTAACAGCTCGGCTCCATAGAAACAACTGCAGGCTCTTATTTACCCCTCAGAGAGGAATCAAAGCGTCTTTTTAGGGGGAAATTAGTTTGAAAACATGTTAACATCACGTAGAATAATTGCATGCATTCCTTCCACTATTCAAACAGATGGAAGCTGCGTGAGAGGGTTACCCAGAAGAGACGTGTCCAGCTCAATTATATTCTCTCCCTCAGTTCAGTGGAGTGTTTTTCCAGAGGAGATCTCAGACGTCAAACACCGGCTATCAGAACGTGTAAACGTGGAGGCCTCTGAGCCTCAAGGGGTCCGCCATTACTGTCAAACGTCAGGTGTCTCTGGATAACATTTATGTGTCATTCCAAAGTGGTTTAGCCTTTTTTTTCTTCTTTTTTGAACATTTTTTCGTGTGGGTTAATGAACAGTGTACTCTCCTTTCTTCCAAAGGTCAAAGTTAAAATACAGAACAGGTGCATTTCCTCTAGGAGCCTCCTTGGCTTTGGGTGCTCTGGTACAAACAGTATTTCTGGAAAAAAAAAAACTCAACAAGTTGGATTAGAGGAACTCCAACATATCTATGGAAGCTGCGTCTTCATCGGGGTGTCATGGAAACATGTGTGAGCTGCTTTTATGTTGCACAGTCGTCCCAACTGTGTAGCATGAAACTGAGATGACTCAGTGATGGACTTTTTATTAATGGGTGTAGTCTGTAAACTCACTGTTCATGTCTGTTTGAGTTGATTCCTGATTAGTTACAAGTGGGGCTGATGCTTTGTTGGGGTGTCGTTTTAAATGATTAAACGCTACTTGCAGTCTCATGATATTCCCTACACTTAAACCAGTGTTTATTTGTTTATTCTAGTGATCTATTATGGACACATTTTTCAAACAGTGTTGATGCTTGAAAAAAAAATTAAAAATTCACTTCTCTGTAATCCTGTTATAATTAATTCTTATTTATATTCTATGAAGCGTTCAAATCTTTGTTTCATGTCTATGCTGGCGCGTCCCTCTGCACAGGTGGGACGATTGAGCAACATTAAAGAGGCTTTTACCTGTACCAGTACCTGTACTCCCTCTCCCCACAGGAAGTTGCACAAGAGCTCATAGAAAATGCGATGGCACCGTCCCAAGCATTCTTGTGGCCCATCAGCATTATAGTTTATATTTTGCAGCAAATAGAGTAAATAGAAATCAGATGCCTGATTGATGGGAGCACCTTTTAATTATACCCAGCCATCCGTTTTACTTTGGCGAGACTTCACTTGTCAGTTCTCTGCTCTGATGTCAGGCTGTGGGCGTGGCCCCGGGAAAGAAATGCTGACAGATCCGTCAGCTTTTAGCACACCTGCAAGGAGCTCTCGCTGTTCCAAATGGATGCTTAACCTGCCATTAATGATATATCTGCTCATTCAGCAAAAAAAAAAAAAACCCAAAAAAAACACCCCTAATACTAACGTCTTAAAATAGAACTTCTTAACAGGACTTTTGTGTGTGGAGAACTTTTGCCCTGAAGAGTGAAAAAAAAAAAGAGAGATAAAACTAGGATTTGGATGGTGAAACGACGCTAAACACACAGCCAGCATTCTGATGTGTGTTGCAATCTTCTCGGTACGCAATGTGCTGTGTTAATTCATGCTGTATGGTTTGCAAGCCTGAGCATCTCGAGGTAACGATTCCATTTTTGCTCGAATAGCTGTGATCGTTGATACTCGACGAAAAAAGATTTGTCCTGGAGGAAGGCCGGTGGAATGCATTCGTCTATGCACAAAAGATCTTACAATGAGCAAAATGAGCTTGATCCCCCAGGCTTATGTGTGTATGTTCAGTGATTTGTAAAAGGGATTTGGGGGTTTTAACATGTGCGCCTGCTGGCAGCGTCCTTTAGACACGGGTGTAGCACACAGTTATTGCTTCAACACCTCATTGTTCCAGTGTGGTGCTTGTGCGAGGCAGGGATGCTGAGGCTGCTGCTCATCTTCGCCACAGGCCGTGCTCTCAGAGGACACAATTGAGAGCAGAATAGATGATATGATATAAAGTCAGCACATTATTGATAGCTGATAATGATTAAAATTGCAGAGCCTCTCCGGACAGTGGCATTAATCGCGATTGAGCTCGTAAGTCATCTGAAATCTCCAAGGTAGTCCCTCCTGTTTTGTCTCGTTGGTTTCGTGTTTAACGCTCATGTGTCTTAACCACTCAGATTCTCTCTGAAGTGTTTAATGTTTCCTCTGGCACGTTTTATTTTACATCATCACAGGAGAGACATTTATAACACTATAAAGTAATTAAGAAAATACAGACTCTGCCACTCTCTGGAGCTGGCTCTTTAACACTAAACAAACTGTCCACATGGAGCTTCTTGGTTCCCCGAGACGAGGCTGGGCAGAGCAGGAACCTGGAGTTGAGTGTAATTGAGGCCTGGGAACTGTGTGCATGGACCTGATTGCCGCGTATTCCTCCAGAAGTAGGGGTCGTGTTTCATCATGTGAATGTCACTAGCAATGGCGTCATAATGATGGACCGAGCAAATGAAAGTCACACTGACTGAGATGTGAAACTTCTTACATCAGCGTTGTGTTAAATACGGTGAAGTAGTAACTACATTCAATCACATCATGACGATCCTCTTTCAGGAACGTCTTTCCAGGCCAAGAGTGGAGCTCTGCTGATGGCAGACCTCCACACACATTCAATCTTCTTCTCCCACTAACAGCGAGCTGTCCTGAAGGAACAATATCGACAAAATGTTCTGCTCTGCCTTGTCTCAGGTCTGTCCCAGAGTCAAACCTAAATAAAGTGGAATAAGTAACCTTGGCAAGTTTCTGGTTAGTGTGGTTTGGGAGGCTTCCAGTGCAGCACAGAAGCAGGCTGGCAGTGGTCTGACTGTTTGAATGAGCTTTGCACATCTCTTTCACATCAGCTCTCAGTAGCCGGCAGTCGGCACAAAGCAGACCCCAGCGTCTCTATCGTCAGGTCAGGTGGTGTTCACTTTTGAACCGATATCGGTAACAATATGCTGAATTCTGTAAGTGTATTGGATTGTACCTCATTTTGGGTAATGTACACCCTCTGTGACCAGTTTTAACAGCAGAGGGCAGAAATATTTCATCATAGCATCTAGTCTGTCGTGTCTGAAGTAGAAGAAACATCAGCTTAACTGTTTTTTTATTGTTTGTTTGCTCACTGGATGGCACAGTGGTACATTGGGTACTGCTGTCGCCTCACAACTGGAAGGTTGTGGGTTTGATTCCTTTAGTTTGTTTAGTTTGGATGTTGTCGTCGTGTCTGTGTGGGTTCTCTCCAGGTTCTCCGGCTTCCTCCCACCTCCAAAAACATGGAATGTAGGTGAATTGATGCCTCAGTTTTGTCATTCATGAAGGATTCAACTTTTTGATTCTGTTGTTATGAAACCATATCTGAACAGAACCGCTTAGTTGGAAAACTTGTTGAGTCTTTGTATTTGATTCTTTCAGGTTATGTAGTTTACCAAGCAAAAGGATTGGTTAACTTACTTTCTTAATGTTCATCATCCCATTATTTTTTGGTGACCTGCCTGCGTTGTTCCAAGGGAATCCCAAGAACATTAAACAAGCCAATCATTTGTGAAGTCCTCTCTGTTCTGCTTGGTAAAGCAGGTCAGGCTCAGACATGTGCAGGAGCAGCAGCAGTATGAAGCTTCGTAGGCTGGTAGTGTCGAGGCATGAAGAAGGCATCAGTAGGATGCTAGACGCGATGCCAGGGTGTGCTCTTGTGCTCACAATTGACAACCCCTTTGCTGTTGTTTGTTTTGTAGAAGTTTTGTCCAGAAAAGTGTCGCTTGAAGGTGTTCCAGACATCTGTAACAAAAAGAGGTGTGACTGGTTGCCGTAAATGCAGATGGCAGGCGGCTGAGCGAATGCCTGTCGGGGGAGCCAAAGCCTGAGCGCATGGAGAGCAGCGTCTCCAACGCCGCGGCTCTTTGATGTGGCTGACTCTTTGAACAACTGACGCTCTTCTCCTTTTCACAGTGCCTGGAGCCCTGCAAGGAATCCTGGGACCTGAAGGAAAACCAGTGCCAGGATTTATGCGAGGTATGCCACTACCACAAATACTGCGGTCGCCTCAGACACAAGCGTTTGAGCTTTTCATACTTTGGGAAAATTCGGAGAGGAAAAAAATTGGAAAAGTGTGTGAAGTAAGTCTCAGTGAGGCTGAATCAGAGTGTTTAATGTACGTGCTGCTCCAGTGACTCACAAGCTGAAATGTAAACAGTACAATCCCTGTTAGTTCACAGAGCCCCCTGTTTGAAGCTGGGCAGGTTGGACTTAAAAATCCATCTGACTTATATTTTTCCTCCTCCTCCACCTCCTTCTCATCCTCCTCCATCTCTCCAGCCCCTTTTCCCCAAGAAGCACTACGAGTGTCTGACGAGTTGTGAGTTCCTGAAGTCGGTGGAGGGAGTGAAGCAAGGCGACTGTCCCGCCCCGGAGAAGGCCAGCGGTTTTGCAGCAGCCTGCGTGGAGAGCTGTGAGGAAGATGGAGAGTGTTCTGCTGTGAAGAAGTGCTGCTCCAACGGCTGTGGGCACACCTGCCAGCTGCCCAAGAACCTCTACAAAGGTAATGCAGAGGGTTTAGTGGGATTCGTGTTGTTTCATGATAAGTTTTAATGAGTCCGTCGCCTCTCAAGCCGCGTCTTCATTGGACATTCAGTAAAAGATGAACTTGGAGTCTTGACGAACTGTTATCTGTTGATGGATTTTAATGGGTGTTAGACGTCAGCTGTAACGTTTGACAGCACGGAATGTCCTATCATTAGTTAACAGTAAAGCCTCTCCTGTTTTAACAGTTAATTGATTTCAAAATGAAATGAAAGAAGAAACGCTCAATGGAGTTGCTGTTAATAAGAATTACAGTGAGAATCCAGTGTTGTAACAGGAGACGGAAACAAACACTAAAAAGGCAGTCAGAGACTACAACATCCCGCGACACCCCTGAATTCAACATTGTACCCTGACCTACACATTTTTGTGGCTCTGGCTTCCTGCAAATGTTGCTTTTTTTTTTTTTTTTTTTACATCCCAAAGCTTCAAAGTGGTGATGCATTGTGATTGTCAGTGTTCGTGTGTCCGTCCGTTTGTCCGTTCGTTCGTTCGTTCGTTAGTTAGTCCTCCAAAAGTCTTCACAACCGTTGCAGATAGACAGATGAAACAAAAAGCGCATTACTCGGGCAGCAGAGGGGATGAAAATGGGATGATGACCTTGATCTTGAGAAAACTAGGTCAAGGTCAAATTTCAACTTTTGTACATTCAGGATTACACACCCGCAATGAGTACAAAAGTTGAAATTTGACCTCGATCTAGTTTTCTCAAGGTCATCATCTCATTTTCATCCCCTTTGCTGCCCGAGTAATGTGCTTTTTGTTTCAACTTTCTTTCTGCAACGGTTGTGAAGATTTTTGGTGGATGGACGGACGGACAGACAAACACACAAACACTGACAATTACAATTCACCACTTCGCGGGATGTAAAAACCAGTCGTGGTCATTTCAGAATGTCAAAGTAGTAAATGGAACTGATCATTAAACGAATCACAACAATGTTTTTTTTCTTCTTCTGATCTGTGATTTGAAACGGGACGTCTGTAGTGATGGATGAACGAAGAGATGCCACCAGAATCTACAGCTTATCGTTGCTGTTGAACAGGTTTCATCATTAAGGGTCCAACATTTCCCTTGAGTATTAAAAAAAAAAAAAAAAGAGCAAATACTAGACTTCATTTCACCAGTTGGGCAGAAATATGACAGCATATTAACAATCTTGTTTCTTATTTACGACCGGATGCGTAATTAACAAATAGGTGCTGAAAATTCTATGGCTTTAAATGCTACTGATTAATTTTTTTCCTGTCTCAGGTGAATGCAAAAGTCAGTCATTGCAGATTCAGGAGGAAATAGATGGATAATCTGTGAAACATATTAGAATCGTCTGTTAATTAATTGGAGAAGAAGGAAAGAGTTCTACGGCTCACAGCCTTCTCATGAACTTTATTTAATTATTATTGCCCCTGCTAAGGAACCAATGCTATTCTTTCTTTATTAACTAAAATCAAATTACTGCTGAAGCTCTGCTGATTCATTTAAACGTCACATTTGATGCATCTTCAAAAGTGACCGTGCCAGACTTGTTTTTCAGGCTAATAAAGAAACCTCTGTGGTTCCAAACTTTAGTGGCAGGTTTTTATGGTCAAGTAGTCGTATTATTAGAGTCATCATGGCACTATTACATTTATGTGGAGTTGTATAACGGAGGACTGGCCCTGGTGGAGGTCTGATCTGTCTGAGTGCTGTCTGGCTGTAGAGTACATCTCCAAGAGGGACCAAATCAACACAGTTCTTCAGCTGAATCTTCCTCTTCTAATTATCTTATTCAATAACAGTCTGGTGTTCATTCGCTCCAAACATCATGTTTTCAGTGTGATTAACTGTTGTAGTTTGCAAAAATCACATTAGTGGCATTGAATAAATTATTTCTTCCCTGTTGAACACTAATCTTAAATCTCAGCGATGCAAATTGTACATTATCTTGACTGACTCTTGACAGCTCGCTCAGAATCGTACATCATTATTTCCTCTGTGTGTATTCTGCCTTACCGACACATCCATCATGTTGCTGTAAATTGGAATGAATCTCCAGTGGTGGATGTACTGGATAAGCTTGAGGGTTTGTTTTTTTTTACAGACGCAGATGGACCCGGGATTCTTTTGCTCCAGTAAAGCAGTTTAATGGTGCTGCTCCAGGCAGCCGGGTGATCTGGGGGCACCGAGTCCTTTTGTGAGAAAAATCAAGAGACTCTGAAGTAGGAGATGGGAGCTGAAACTACATTATATACATTATCAGGACACAATTGCGGGAAGCCCAAGGCTGTAAGGAAGTTGGGGAGAAGTTGAAGCGAGAGAGAGAGAGAGAGAGAGGTGGAGGATGGGACTAAATGAAGCTTAGAAACCGCAGCAGTGATGGACTAGTCGTCTATGAATCAGTGGAAGCGTGTGTTACTGTACGTCGCCAAGGGAGACGGGAATCATGTGACAGGAGTTTGAGCTTGTGCACATAGAAAAGCATGCTAGCATTGATGTTTGATTTGGAAAGATCCAGAGGGACTTCATGGTGGATGTCACGCTCCAAAGGTGAACAGCACATTAATCGAGGAGGTGGGGGGGGGGGGGGGGGCGGAGAGGAGAAGATGAAAGCAGGCGTGACTTTGACAATTTCATCACAGTTGAGCCAGAAAAGAAAAGCCTTTCACTGCGCGGTGAGGTCTTCAAATCAAGCCTGGCTACCTGCTGGTTCAATCCGAAATACCGAGGTCGTTAAAGGTCACCGTCAGCTCGGCGTTCTCGCGCCGAACATTTTGGTGAAAGTACAAACAGAATTCCTGTCCTGGTCCTCGTGTGTTAAAGGTCTAATTAGCTAGTCATGGTTTGAAGTGTATAATTATTTCTATGTGTGTGTGTGTGTGTGTGTGTGTGTGTGTGTGTGTGTATGTGTGAGTGTGTGCATAGTTTTTGCCATGATGAGCCGTGTTGCTGGAAGCCATTAGCAAACACAAGCAGGGAGAAATGAAGCGTTTCCCCCACTGAGATCATTCTCAGATGTGTGTGTGTATGTGTGTGTGTGTGTGTATGTGTGTGTGTATGTGTGTGTGTGTTCAGGTTGGAGTCCCCCAGCCCGTGTGTGTGTGTCCCTGCAAACGGAGAAAACCGGACCCCACCCACCACTGGGCTTTTGTGTCTAACAAAGCGTCTTATTTCCTCACATCAATAGAACCCAGTGCCATTACACGTCCACTGTGCACGCAGAGAGGTGTGAGACCACATATACGGATAGAAATAAATGCTTTATTAGGCTCTTCATCTCTTCATCTCATCTCAGCGGCCTGTCGTCTCCTCTGATTCTAAGCGGCGTACATTCACACACTCCACCGCGAGAGGAGCTGCGAAGAGGAGCTGGTGGGTGGTTCAAAACAAACACCAAGTGAAAAATGTAGATGTCAGAATGAAATTAATTCCTCACACTGTCACACACACACACACACACACACACACACACACGCGCGCGCGGGCGAGCCAGAGCATCGGTCCGTCAAGCCGTCCTCGGCACACGGCTGGAGCCCCCCCCCCCCCCCCTCCGGTATCTGTGCTGTTCTTTCTCAACTCCTGTAATTAGAGCCATCATTATGACAGTATGTGCGTGAGTTTTGAGAATTATATTCCTGCAAGTGTAATTGTTGGCATGATTAAGACGTGAGTGGATCCTGCGCTCTTGATCAGGGCCACGGCGGGAGTTACATCATGGTTTTTGGAGGAAAGTGTGTCTATTGAAAAATGAGCTCTGTATGATTGTTGGAACCAAACTCACCCGAAAGTTATCTTTGGAAAAAAAAGCAAGCCGAGCATACTGAGTGTATTTGTTGTCCTCCTACATACTGCGGAAGAAGAGAGAGAGGTTGTGTATGTGTGTGTGTGTGTGTGTGTGTGTGTGTGTGTGCGTGTGTGTGTGTGTGTGTGTGTCGGCGTGGTTTTTTTTTTTGCGCTTTGCAGGAGTGCTTGTGCGCCTTTGTGGGAAGATGAGTTAAGACAGAGGGTGAGGAGGAATGCTGTGGTTACCTTGGTGTAAAGAAATGTGACACTTCTGTCCGTGCACACTCACACACTCACACACACACACACACACACACACACACTGCTGTGAAACCACAACACAATGACCCCCAGCTGTTAGTGTACAGAAAGCTGTTATCAGTGGGATGAAATAAAAGCGCCGCCTCCGTATCCATCGGGCTCAAGGACCCTCTGCAGTATTTTACATGCTTCAATCAATCACTTTTACATGCCCTGGATGAGGACTGAATAGAGATACAAATTGATCGAGCGCTCCGCATACAAACACACTCTTGATTTTGTTGTTTACCCAAATGACGCCGTTGATAAATGCAGTGGTAGGCTGCTTAGCAGTGACAGAGGTCTGAAGTGTTGGGTGATTTATTGGGAACTGTGGGATGGATTCAGCATTCTCCTGTACTTCAAAACTTGCTTTTCCAATCTCCATCTCATTATCACTATGCCCGACGCTCAATCAACAACTCACTATGTCTCCACTGCAATAAATTCAGAGTCAGTCTGACTTGGCGGAGCGTTTTGCCGAGTCCTGCACATAATAAATCTCTAATTTATTGCACATGGCCGCATCGACTCTTGTCTCTAAAAGGCTGAAAGTGATGCTCAATGAGGCAAATTAACTTAACATGTACGCGTGTATGTTTGCGCTGATGTATTTCGCGTCTGCTAAAGAGAGAGCGATGCTACGCGCGTCATCTCGCATGACTAAGTGGAAAGCTGTGTGTAACATCGCCGAGGAGCGCAGCAACGAAACACGTCCCTCCGGCCAGGAAACAGCACCGTCTGTCACAGTAGAAAGACCATGTTGTTGACCCACAGCATGGATTGGATGGAGTGCAATGAGGTCATGTCTCATTTTCAGATCTGTAACTGTCGATCTCTGATAGTGTCATTTCATTTTCCACCCGAGAATGGTTCACCTACAAGCCTGAGATTAAATCCTTTCATGCTTTTGTCTTCCTTGCGTGTACGTTTAGGAGTTCCTCTGAAGCCGAGGAAGGAGCTGGTGTTTTTGGAGCAGCCGTCAGGTCAGCTGGAGATCCGCTGGTCCTCCAAGTTCAACATTTCTGTGGAACCCGTCCTCTATGTGGTGCAGCGCCGCTGGAATTATGGGATTCACCCCAGCGAGGACGATGCCACTGAGTGGCAGACCGTGGCGCAGGTGAGGGAAATCTGACAAACGGTGCATGCAAAAACGTCAGCGAGATGAAAAGTGTTTGTTTTTTTGGATCCCCATTAAATAGTCACATGAGTGATCGTTTCTTTTATCGCTAAGAAATCTCAGCTTCGCACGTCCCAGCATGCCACAGCTGTGAAAGCGCTACTCTATGCAGACGAAGTGTTGCTCGCTGTTGAACATTCCTCACAGTCACCATGTCTTTGAAAGTTTGGCAAAAGAGAAAAACGCAGATGACTGATGTGGCAACAACCTCACAGAGGGCCGCGACCCCGCATGAACCCTCACCCCTGTGGTTTGCCCCCCCCCCCCGTCTGTCCTTTTAGACTGCAGATGAGCGTGTCCAACTGGCCGACATCAGAGCCAGCAGATGGTACCAGTTCAGAGTGGCTGCAGTCAACGTCCACGGCACCCGAGGCTTCACCGCTCCCAGCAAACACTTCCGCTCCTCCAGAGGTCTGTGTGTGTGTGTGTGTGTGTGTGTGTGTGTGCGTGTGTGTGTGTGTGTGTGGCCTTCTTTTTCTTTGACATCTGCTGAACTCCCATTTGCTGTGGTTAAGACATTAGAGCAGGTGGAGCCTTTAGGAAACACTTTTTAAAACCAGATTATTTTTTATATTCACCTACAGAAAGAGGCATTATGTGTTTAGAAGCTTTTATTTGCATACATTAACTACTTAAAACACATTTTTAAAGCGAGCCGAGGCGATTTTTTGTTTTTTTTTGCTTTTAAAAGGAACTGATCTCAAAGTTTTCAACCCTATAGCGAATTAGTAAAGCCAAATTAAAGTTTTACTGACTTCTTAATTAAAGACCCATTCGTGTTTTAAATTGCTGATCTTCTTCTTTACCTCCGTTAAATGTGAATCGTAAGTGTTTTTATACATTTACCCATTCAGCTAAGTGTATGCTGATGCCGATAGCCCCTTAAGTAATGAGGAGAGACTGAGTGCAACGCAAAAAAAAAAAAAAAAGGCCTTTTCTGTGTTTCAACCAGAATCTTGTTCAGGCCCTTTCAGGACAGTTTCCCCATCTTTACAGTCATATAAAACGTAATGTGTCTGAATTAGTCAAAATATTGTAGGTTTCAAGTGAAAGTGAGTGTTGCGCCGCGTCCAGACGGAGTGATGTAACCCGGCTGCATTTCAGATCTTTGCCACAGATTAGCGAACAAGCTCTGATGGCGTTCTGGGTTGTCAGCTCCTCCAGCCTGCTTGTTAGATGTTGAATGACTGTGGTTCTGCAGATGGCATTTGTTAAAGCGCTCCCCAATAGTTGCTTCTTTTTTTTTTTTTTTTTTTACTGATCGCAGGTTTGTAATAAAAGTAATATTACTTCTAGATTGAATCTGATCTGCAACAAGATTCTACCTTGTCTGCTTGCTTGACTCATAAAGTGGGAGCCACGCGGCCGTCAGTCCAGCCTCGAGTTCAGTGCCTTTAAATCAATCGTTTTATTTATGTGTTCTTGTATGGGGGTTGTTTATTAGACAACAGATGTCCTAAATAATGCCTGTCTCCTGCTAAATCCATAAAACCTCTGCCAAATAAAAAAGGCATTAGTGTGTGTGTGTGTGTGTGTGTGTGTGTGTGTGTGTGTGTGCTTCTATGTGTGTGTTGACCTGTTCTTTCAAGCCTTCAGTGTGCGTTCCCTCCCCAGAGACGCCTGGATGGCTGTCAGACACCAGGTGGGAACACTGGTCCTGCTGCAGGGATGAAAACCAATCAGGCCAATCAGCGCCAAAGCATTGATAGATTGATGGAAGCTGTCATGGATTTGATGAGCTCCTGCTCATTCTGCCATGCCGTTGTTATTTACACAGCACCGCCACATCATCTGACTGCAATTTTGCACCACTGCCAGTCTGTAAGGGCAATTTAAAAGGAACGACTGCTTATTTATCCTCTGCAGCCAACATCAGAAGCGATGTGCCCGCTTGTGTTTGAACTGGACTAAATGTGTTTCAGGTGGGAGGATGGATGGAGGAGGAGGATGAAGAAGTGTGTGTGTGTGTGTGTGGGGGGGGGGGTACTGAACTGTTGCGTGAATCATTTTCTCATTTAAGGGCTATCCCCTCTCCTTGCCTCTTCTCCTGCGCCAGGCTGACATAGCCGCTGGCAGCAGGCTGGGGCACTCAGATATGAGTACAGCTCACACACACACACACACATACACACACACACACACACACTAGCCTAAGTATGGGAATGCTGACCGCCAAAAGTGAACAGCATGTGTTCGTGAACCCCTCGTCTGCGCTCCGGGTCCCGCTGGATGCTGTCACGGACGTGACATGACACCTGTCATAACATCTCATGGCAGATTGTCAGCGGAGGACTAATTACTTTTACACAGCGTCACACTGGCTCACCTTCTCAACTGGAACGTTAACCCGCAAGTGGTGAAAGGTGTCCCGGCCTGTAATGCCTTCACCCTGAAATAATGCCTGCAGAAAAATGTGCCCTGACCTCAGATTTGTCACATCCAAGAAGCAAGAGGGCCTCCTCGTCTTTGTCTCTAAGTGTCTGCAGATGTACACAACTCTTCTTTCTGCCACTGACAGCAATTTTTCCCCCTCCTCATTATGTCTTCAGATCCCTCCGCCCCTCCCTGCCCGAGCAGTTTGCGTGTCGCTAACCTGACGCTGGCTGATGAAGGCCTGGTGACGGCGCGACTGAACTGGACGCTGCCAGAGGAGCCTGATATCCCCGTACATCACTACAAAGTGTTCTGGAGCTGGACTGTACACACCAAGTCCATGATGCCGTCCAAAAAGAAAAGGAGAAAGACCACCACCGGGGTAAAGCCTCACCTCGCTCTTGTCGCTGCCTCTGCTGTTTAAACATCAGTTCAGGCCTGTGGTGGAGCAGCAGTTTGCTTCAGTGTTCTTCATGGTTGTCGGTGTCTATATTAATGAAAAGATTATAATGAATGGTGATGAATGAATGGTGATAATCATAGTTTTAATGTGCTAGTTACTGAAATATGGTCATTCTTACACTCACGTTCTTGTCTTGATGTCACGTAGCTTTTCCTTCCTCCTAATCAGCCTTCGATACTGTAATCCAGCTATTTCTGAAGTGATATGTGGATTGATTGATTTTTTATTTCTCACTTTTAACTCACTGGGCTGCCGATGAGGTCTCTAGACATCAATTACAGTATTTTCCGCACTGTAATGCGTACCTAAAAGCCTTTAATTTTCACAATTTCTTATAATCCAACGTGCCTCATATGTGAAAAAAAGTTTTAAAATAGAGCATTCATTGAAGATGACTTCTCAGATGCGTTTTATAATCCAGTACGTTTTATAATCCAGTGCACTTTATAATCCAGTGTACTTAATGTATGAATTTTTAAAAAAAAATAGGCCGTTCATTCAAAGTGCGCCTTATAGTGCGGAAAATACTGTAGGTTTTTCCACTTGGTGGGCTGGGGGACAGTCTGGCGGAGCTTGTCAGGGAAAATCAGGCTTCTAATCGTGGAATTTAGCCTAAATGACGACTGATCCAATTACGGAACAAAGACTGGTGAATCAGAGGACGACAAAGAAGTTGTGACAACACAGTTGGCGTATGTCAGCGTGCGTCCGTGAGCGAGCACGGCGTCAATCTGAGCGAAACATCCTGCGATCGGTCAAGAACAGAAAGAAAACACCGATAAATGTCCGCGGCGTCGGAGAAAGTCCGCCAGAGGAGATCAGTTGCAACAAACTGCTGGCAGCCAATGAGTGGTTTCCTATCCTGCTATGCTATTATAGTCTTATCATGTGTATGAATGCTTTTAACCAAAGCAGAGAAACATATTACGATTTTTTTTTTTTTACTAAATACTATCTGAACGTGTAGGAAATCCTGGATTGTGTTTCGGTACCTGTGACAACACCGTCCTGCAGACAGACTGTCTGTCCCGTCCACACACTCCCTTGTAGAGTCTTCTCTTGAATTAGTTGATGAAATCCATATCATATGTAGCACAGGGGCGATGGGAGGTGGGAGACACCAGACACCTATTGACACATGTACTACTGGTTTCCACTTTGGCACCTCGGGGCTTTGAATGCAGCCCTACTGGTGGAGGAATGTCAAAACATGCACAGTCAATAACAAGAACTCATCAAGCTCACGCTGGTGGTGGAATGCTGCGAGTCAAACACGGTGAGGAAACCCTGGGAGGTTCTGATAACACGGCTCCCTCATAAGACCCTAAAGGCTCTCCTGCAATACCCGTCCTCAGCCCCACATGTGTTCCCAATAAACAGGGTTTTCCCACAGGCCCACGCTGAGTCGGGCTGGAACTGCACTGGGACAATGACAAGCCTTTTGAAAGAAGCCTCAAGTGACGGCGCGGTAACACACAAATGCCAACGTGCGATTCTGTGTTTGTGCAGGCTCAGAGTTGGGTGGATCTGGAGGGGCTGCAGCAGAACAGCAGCTACACCGTGGAGCTGCAGGCCGTCACCTACTGGGGTCAGGTGCGTCTGAAGAGCTCCAAGGCCTCACTGCACTTCAGCACCTCCCAGAATAACGACTCAGGTAAACCGAGTACGGAATATCGGCATTATGTCAACATCTACTGAATTCATTGGTATGAAACGTTCCTGGTTTAATCCCAGTTATCTTGTTCTTTTGAGGTTTTATCACAAGGTTCAAGATTTTGGTTTACGTTGTGGGATATTTTAATATCTGCTGCATGCATTGACATAAAACTACAGATATTCACGATGGTCCTGATTTTTCTTTACTCATCAGGTTTCCAATATTTTCCATACCATAAGGCGCACCTAAAAGACTTTAATTTTCTCAAAAACCGACAATGCGCTTTATAATCCAAATGCGCCTAAATATATAATGTATAAAGGGTTTTAAAATAGGTCATTCATTGAAGGTGTGCCTTATAATCCAGTGCTTGTTTGACTTTTGAGGGTAAATGTCTCAACAGCTATTTGAATAGATAGTTGAAACTCCCATCTCCCTCTAAAAATGAATTTTAGTCTCCATGGTGATCTTCTCTCTTCTCATCAGATAAAAATATCTCTCTTCAGTTTGGGTTTATCGTCAAAATCCCCGCCAAGCAAACAACTAGTAATACCCATCATCAAGTATATGATGTTAATGTGCCAACATGCTGAGATGATGGATATATTCAACCTGGTTTAGTCATCATGAGCCTGCTAGCATCTACATGTAGCCTCTAAGGGACAGCTTCAAGGATGGATCAGGGTTGACCACAACACAGGATCGTATAACGAACCGTTCATGTCATCAACAGGGAATTTGTAAGCTTATATTCAGGTTTTACACAAAATTCTTTTTTTTTTTTAAACTGGGGTGCATGTGTTCCACTTAATGAATAGGGTCCATTGAAGTACTGGTGCAACCAAGCTTATGTTACCATCTAGCAGGCAAAGGATAGACGAGTGAGTTTCTGGTAATAGCGTGCACCGCCGGAAACGCTTGCATAGAGCTGCATTTTTGTGAATGCAGATCCACATGTGATTGAATATGATTTCCTTTTTATTTGTTTGTATTCCTTTGAGAGTAATTTTTTTTTTTTCTTCCAAAATTACTGCGTCTTCAGGCAAACATTCATCACAAAAATTGTAAGAAGCAGGAATGGCAGCACATCTGCATTCATTTGGGGCTCCCGTGTCTTTAGGAAACACAAACCAAGCTTCAGTGTTATGAGTATGTACATTTTAAGCATGCACGGCCCTCGAGGGAATTGAACCTCTAACCTTGGCAGGGTTAATACTGTGCGTACCCATCAAATTACACCGCGCTTATGCATAAAAAAATAAAAAAAACAACCCAGCTATAACTGCTGTGATCTTACAAAGAAATGATTGTGTGTTTCTGTTACCATGCTGGAGAGTTTTGCCACAACAGAGTGTCTGTTGTGTCTTAGCTACAGAAGCAAATATTTCTCCTTTTCTCTTCCCAGTGAAATCGCTACTCAAGTCAAAGAAGGAGGAGATATCCCCTCTTGGTCCGACCTTGGCCAAACGCCCTTCTGGCCCTCTTGAGGTGGGCACACCCTTCTACCAGGACGGCCAGCTGCAGGTCCGCGTCTACTGGAAGAACCGGGGAGGTACGCACTCTGCTATTGATTTATAGCTTTGTCAGAATCCAGTTAGCACCCCATTATACCCATCAATCACTACGGCACATGTATACCGTACTGAAGTGTTATGACTGCCTCAGTCACCAGTGTATAAATATGATAGGAGATGGTGTAAATAAAGTAAATGTGACGGTGTTTCTCGGTTGGGTAATGTGACTTGTGGGTAGGCCGATGTAAACAGGGCCTTGGTAGAGCACGGCCACCGTTTAGCAAAAGAACAATAAACATGCATAGCTTGGCTGCTCAATGGGATTTATTGACAGCTGTATCTAATAGATCCCCACCCTTGCATTAGTGTTGAAGCTATCCATTTTGTTTTACAAGACCTGATGTCATAGGGAACAGAACCGGCTGTGGGCTGAGGCTCTGCAACGGGTTAAAGCCTATAGGAATGCCGGTCCCAGCGGCATCCATCCCCTCAAACCCAGAGGAGAGTGGAAATATGGAAACCTTGAAAGCCACGCTCTCAGGGTAGCCTGTCAAGTCCCATTCGCTGGTCTATGTTATGTTACTAATATATGTCATCGCCTCAGCCAAACTCCACATCTTTGAGTCAAGAATTCAAATCCTGGCTGAAGGAGAGGCCTGGTGAGACACCAACTGCTGAATCAGAGTGAGAGTGAGTGAGAAGGGGAAGATGCTGTTGGCCCACAGTTGTTACCAAAGTTGGCCTGGACTTAAAGAGCTGAGTGAAAGCTGGTGGGGATCAAGCACAGCTTGAGAATCACTGTTTTGCAGAGCAGAGTTAATCCCGCTCTGTCTGCCTTTGTCTGTCTTTTGTTTGCGGCGCTGGTTGGTTCCGTGTGTGCCAGCGCCACCCGATCGTCGGAGGGGACGACCTTGGTGTCGACTCTTAACACTCGTAACTCCACTGCTGTAAACAGGCACACACATACACACACAGACAGACAAGCAGATGTCAGGGAGAGTTAGACTCGCTGGACATCTGGTTTGTGTGACAGACGAAAGTAGCAGGTTAACTGAACCGTGATTATACTCTCAGTGGTTGTCTGCGTGATCCAAAGCAGCTCGGACTCCTGGGTCGTCTCCAGCGGGATAAAGAGAGCCGTACTGTACGCCGCACTGATAATATATCATCGTCTGTCCAGCGCCCAGACAACACGCAGCAGGCCGGCGGTGGCGTGTTTCCTCCCTAGTCATGATTTATCGGATGCCACTGAGGTTCCACTCACTACCTGACTTCCCTGTCCCATTTCTTGTTTTACACACCGCTTCCTCTCCCCCATCAGACCCGGCTAAGCACATCTTGTTTATTTTTTCCCTTATATCCTGGCTCCCTTTAATTCCTCTCTTCTGCTTCCAAAGACCTCGGGGGCTCCTAGCGGCAGATCTGCATCTGAGCCTTCAAAGAACTCCTTTTATCCCCCCCTCCCGACTAGAACCCAGGCCCATGCCAAGAGGCGAATATAGCATAACTCAATTATTAATCTAAAAAAGTATTTCACATACAGTCGGGCACAGTGGGATTAATAATAAATCTGGTAACATGAGATGAATGTGACAGGCGGGTAAACAATGCTACTGTACAGTAATGAGGCGAACGTTAGCGCCGGAGGCTGAGGGGAGTCGGCGGGTCCCAGTCGGACCACGACGAGAATCCAAAGCCTGACGTTTGTTTGTTTTTTGGAGATTCAGGCTTCGGCAAACAAAAGGAAAAGTTCTGGTAACGAGAACGTGGTGCAAATACACAGACGCAAAGAGCAAGTTTCTTTTTATTTCCAGAGTTATCACAGCGATCAAACATGGAAGCCGTGTCCTCAGACCTCAGAGCGGGAGCGTTGCTGTTTGAGAGCGATACTCATCGATTAATCATCCCAGCGCGTCTGATTGTCTCTTGATATCTTGCTTCATGCTCAGTGGGTGCAGTGATGTAACGTAACACGCTCTCGACTGCTGCGCGGAGCTGTGCTTCTGCTTTCCAAGTGTTATTCTCTTTGCACTTCTGTATTCTTTTGATCACAGGTTGTCATTTGATGCCTTCCTTTAAAAACGAGTTGAACCTTTATGAATGGAAACCTGTTTGGAATTCAATTAAAAGTTTTGCAAAAAATTTGCCACACATGCTTTCAAATGTACATCTTTACGTTTTTTTTAATCAACTTTCTTGCCGATCCTGACTTTTTCCCGTCCTTTTTCAGACCCCCTGGTGAGTCGCTACCACGTCCAGTGGATGCCGGAATACTGCAGCCACAACGAGACCAGAGGACCGGAGAAATCCGTCACGCAGGTCAGCATCCAGAAGCCTTTTTCACACGCCGATCACAAGTCGCGGCGCGCCGAAGCGCTGCTTGATCAGCACGTCTCTGCTATGCAAAGCACGCATCTAACCTTTTGTCTGGTGCTTAGAAAGGACGTCCTTGCTAAAAGAAACAACTCCGTGGCGGGAGCAGAACCCCCCCCCCTCCCCTATTTGTTAGATTTGCCCCTCTACTCACCACTTGCTGTTCAGATATCATTCATGCATTCATTTAAACAGTTTTCCTGGAATGAGTGAGCATTCACCTACATTTTTTTTAGCATGCAGTGCACTGTATAGGTCTTGAGTCTGGAGGTGTGGGGGGGTTAACTGTTGAGGCTCAGGCTGACACTGGATGGCAGAAGCCTGGCTAATCAACGCATTCTTTAGGGAGCTGCACTCGCGTTGCTAGGGAATATACGTTTCTATAGATCACTGGGAAGGATTCCAGCCTGGTGCCTTTTTATGCGAGCCACCTCATTCACTTTTAATCAAAGCGGTTCCATATCAGAGGGAATACACACTCACACGCCCTCTCTCAAAACGCCCTCGCCCATCAATGTAGAACCTCCAGTACAAATGTAAGTCAGCAGGATCTCTCGGTTTCCTCAGTCGGCGCTGAGATTCTCGAAATCAATATTTGATTTAGGTTTCCAGCGTGAAGCGTTCCGACTACTACGCAGAATTCATCGGAAAGGATTTAAAAGCCATTCTCCCTATTTTTTTTTTTTTTTTTTTTTTAAATTTGCACATAAATTCACTTTTGGTCGCTGCTTCTTAATGAAGTTCCTCTGTTTTTGCCACATGTGGAAACAATAAAAAAATCATTTACATTGTGCGTTGAATAGAAGAATAGTGGCCTAACCCCAACCATGTGAGCGTTCAAAGTGCTCTTATAATGTGGGGCATGTTCCTGAGGCCTTAGTGGGAATGTGATCTGCCCTGGCGCTGTGTATTTAATTATCTCTGAAGCTCCATGGGACCTGACCTGGGTGACATGTCAAAGTCATCAGGACTGAATAATGTGTTTCTTGGCTCAGGAGAACTACATCAACCTCCCGGGCCTGCTGTTCTCCTGCAAGTACAAAGTCACCGTTCACACGCTGAAGTCCAAGAGACGCTCCAAGGACGAGAGCACCACCTTCCTCACCCCGTCCTGCGCCACCATCCGGAGCAAGACTCACAAACACGTCCCCTGCCCGGGGGAGGGAGGTGAGTGTAGCAGGGTGTCATTCTGATGTGATAAGAAGTAGTCCAGCAACTTATGAAACCAAACCAAGCACATTATGATATTCATACACGCTGGTTTGTGTACCGATTATATAAAGCAGACACATCGGACGTGTTCTGTTAGCGCTCTAAACTCTTTCTTTGACTGAAATCTTCTTTTCCGCTCACAGCACCAGGACTTCCAAAGGTTTTGGCGAAACCGGAGAACCTCACGGCGTCTTTCTCCATCAATGAGGGAAACATCACCGGCAACTTCCTGTGGCGCGTAGCCAGGGTGGCTCCCCATCAGCGAATCACGGGCTTTCAGGTCACCTGGGCCGAGATCACCACTGAAAGCCGGCAAAACAGTCTGCCCA
This sequence comes from Antennarius striatus, assembly GCF_040054535.1. Lineage (NCBI taxonomy): Eukaryota > Metazoa > Chordata > Actinopteri > Lophiiformes > Antennariidae > Antennarius > Antennarius striatus. The sequence goes on from NC_090787.1 coordinate 15,279,735, forward strand.
ACAGCATCATCTCCCAGTCCCAGATTCTACCTCCAGTACGTTTCCATGAAATAGGATTGCAGGGGCAAATGTTTCCATGCAGGATAGAACTCTGTCTGCCATATAAACTCGTCCTATCTCAGGCATGTCATTGCAAAGCGTCTGTCGGAGGTGAGGCTGATTTGAGGCGTCTGAGCTTGAATCCAGCGATAACGCACAAGGAAAGGTCTGGAAGTCTCGTGTCCAAATGAAAGTTCTCCTCCTCCAGCCTTTCATCTCCCCCTCACATCCCCGCTATGAAAAAGAAGCTCAGTCTTTGACATAATCTGCTCCATCAACAACACGCTCTGCCTATCTTGTGCCTCCCCAGCCTCTGGGAGCTCATCTATAAATAAAAACCACCCACCGCACATTTTTATCAAGCTGGCAGCAAAAAAGAGAGACAGCAAGCCTTATGAAAACAAAGTCTTTGTTTTTGTCTGCGGCTGGTAAAGAGACAGCCAAGCTGCTGATATTCCCCTGGTTTAGATCCCGTTCAACATTCAAGTCATGTCAGAATCCAAAGGCGCTCCGTCGCGTTTCGGCTGATGGCGTGTCGTCTCCTTTTCCTCTTGACAGGATCATAACTTGCTTGTGGTGTCGAACCTGCGACCGTCCACCTACTACAGACTGGAGGTCCAGGTCATAACCACTGGGGGAGAGGGTCCTGCCACCGTCAAGACCTTCCAGACCCCAAACATATTACCAGTCATTCAACACCGTGAGTACCAATCGCTCTCAGCAGGCGATGATTCAAATACCTAAAGGAATCCATCAGATTCAGTGATTAACCTGCTGGAAAGGTCTCATTGTGTGGTTTTTTTTTTATTTTATAAGTTTTTTTTGGGTCTCTTTTGTGTTTTGGTTCTTCCTAATTCTTTGTGGTCACAGCAGTCTTCACACGTTCCATTTATGGTTAAAGCAGAAGACATTTTATTTAATGTTTTTAGTTTGTTTCTGACAAGGTTTAAAGGATTAACACACACAGTCACCCACACACACACACACACACACACACACACACAGTCCAGGTTCATACCGTGAAACTATCTGTAGTAAAGCAGCCATCCTCCTAAATTAATCCTGAACTCTGTGAAAGATATCTAATCTTTGTTTTTTAATTCAGAAACTTGAAGTTTTCTTTTGTTTCCTCTGTCTTGTGAGCTTCATAATTTTAATCTCCTGCTGTGTTTTCTGCTGTAACTGAACTCACACGAGGGGAAAAGTTGGAAGCACCAGAAGAAAACTGTCTCATCATTACAGTAAATAAAGCATTCCTACTTATATAGAACCAGAAAAGGTGGAGGAAATGAGGGGAATGAAAATATGTGTGTGTTGAAAGCTAACAATCTAGAATAACACATCTTTAAATTTATAGGAAAACACTTCTTCTTGACTTTCGACACAAACGATGTGTCACTACACTTCGTGTTCCGGCACAGACGGCCACAAGTACATTTTGCTTCTTACACAATGTGGGTGTTTGGTGGTGAAAAGAAAACTGTGTTAGTGGCAAACTAACAATGACTCTTGCACCTCACTGCGAGCTGCTTTGTGTCAAGCATTAGACAGAGCCCAGAAGGTCACAGAATTCCCCCATGAATTGGTTGAGTATGAAACAAAGCTAAAAGCAGACAGGATATTGATCTTCCATATATGAGGTTGTCAAAAGTGCAACTTCGAATACATTCTTCATCTTGTTTTTTTTTGTTTTTTTTTTAATTTTCTAGATGTTAAAGCGGGTAAATATTTTCCCTTAGCTTCAGCGGTAACTCTTTGGAGATATATGGCAGTGTGTTTACAGATGATTTGCACCGTACGCAAGTTTTCAGCAAGGACATAAAGGGCGCACGTAGCTTTTAGCATTTAGCTCAATAAAAAGAGAGGTCAAATAGAGAAACAAGCAGACTCTGTATGGAACTAATGTAGTGTGATTCTGTGGATGATGATGGATCTCCTTCGCTTCCAGGACCCAGAATCCGGCAGCACCACCCCCACCACCAGAAGCCGTCAGCAGAGAGACACTGAGCTGCAGGTCGCAGCAAAACCCACTATGGTGAAGTACGAGTCGTTCTCTGCCCCCGTCTGTCGGTGGAGGAACAGAACCAGACAGAATCACGGCGCCCCAGACCATGAACCGACCTCCCGCTTGTGAAATATGGGTCTATCATCCTCCACAGGCTCCATCACACATCAGCTACCCCCACCTCCCCTCCCCCCCGGTTGGGTTGGACTGTACAGTGAAAGTTACACTCACCATAACCTGCGTTACTTAGTTAGTTTCCCAACATGTTCCCTTCTAAATTAGGAAGTTACCAAAAGTAAAAGTAGTGAACTCCTGAAAATGTTGCCACCCAGTCGTCTTTTCTTTTTCTTTTTTTTTTATGCAAGAATGAGATTTTAGCTAAATTCCAGTTATATTTAATGAGATGAATGATAACAAGCAATTAGTTGATGCCAAACTGTTACTTTTGTCCAGAGATTATTGAACATGGATGGTAGGAAATTCAAGAACGATCAAAACAACTGTTTATTCACAGAGAAGACAACTAGAAATGCATCTATTTATTTGTGTTCCCCTTCACAGAGGCGCTTTGGCACAGGGTCAGAACTGATGGATGGTGTAACTAAAGTCATGTTTGTCTAACCCATAATAATTCACATAGTACGTTGCATGTAGTACATTTGATTTTTGAGCTGTAAATGAATTACTGGCTTCAAATTGAAAGCTTGTAATGGTTTTGCATGACGACCGTTCGCATTCTATTGGCATGAAATAATGTCTGTGTTACCTCTTTTCAGTATGTTAGCAATATTTCATTAACAGATTAACAAAGAATTATATTGGGAGTAATATGTCATGTTTATTAATGAAATTATAACTTGTGTGAAATGATGATTTGTACATGTCCTTGGCTGTAGAAATATTTGTCGTTGAGCAGTCAGTGAATGTCTATATTTATTTATGTGTGTATCACAAATTTTTTTGGTTTGGATGTGTGTGAATGTGTGTGTATGGGTTTGTTTTTTTCTCTTTTGTGTGTGTTTGTATGTGTGTGTGTGTGTGTTCTATTTTCAAGTTTTTGAACCGGCAAAAAAAATCTTGTAAAGTCGTTTTTGTAAAAATGGAATTGTAAATACAGTCTTATGTTACATGTTATTTTTCCATGGTAGAAACTGTACAAAATGTTATGTAATAAAATAACCCTTAACCATTTCCCCTGTTGTTTGTTTAATTGGAGCTGCTGTGAGCAGTAAATAGACAAGCCTCCCCTCCCTGCGCTCAACTTTTTGGCAGTGACTGCTGCTTATTTTGGCGGTGGAATCCATCACGGAGGGTTGTGTTGTGTTGTGTTCGCTGATCGGTGCGGGAATCGGGAGACGCGAGCGCTTGCAAGTGCAAATAAACAGGTCGTCTAGCTCAACAGTCCGAGTGGATTTAATGCTGCTGAGGTCGAGTCGCCTCCTCGACACGATGCTGTGCTTCTCAGAACGCTTGTGTGTTTGAAAAGCATTAAATCTCCTCCTCTGCTTGGCAGCCTTTAGCCCCCCGCAAAGTGAAAAATGATGGATATATTTGTTAGAAAGTGAAGACCGACGCTCAGAGTTAAGCCTGTTGGAGATTTAAGGATGTCCTTCACATATAATGATCCTGAATGGAGCAGTGTTTAATAGTGCATACCTGTTGTGTGTTTTATCACGCTGCCCTGAGGTGGAATGACATACAGGCGTGTTTGTGTGTTGCTTTTGTCATCCATTGGATCCATTGTTTCTATTCTCTACTGGAATCCAAAATAAGACCGACATTCGAAGTCATTTAATGATCATAAATCATTTTTCGTGAACAGAAATCAAATATCAAGGATATGCCAAAGGAAAGTTAGACTCCAAAAATCACAAATAGTGATTCTCCAGTGTTTGTCGTCGTCGTTTCCCATCATCCTTTCAGAGGTCCGTGTCAATGTAAAGCGTGTTCTGTATTGTTTGTGTAGTGTCTTTCCTTCTGTTTGTGGATGCCTTGGTTTTGGAGTCTTCATACTTGCTTTCACACACTCGGACTCTTCAGCCAGTCGCTGCTTCGCCGCTCGCTTCCAGGCGACGTTGTTTATGTACAGTTCTATTATGTCACGGGAGATTAGCTCCTCTCGGTCTGTGGACGCTAATCCCTCTCTTCTCTAGGAGCCGGGCCAGCGTTTAGCCAGGGTTTTCTTTTCTGTGCGAGCCAGCCCAGCCCTTCTCCCTTTCAGGCTGTCGCTGTTGTTCTCCACACACACACACACACACACACACACACACACACACAGCAAATACCACGGCCCTCAAGTGTGAAAACCTCAAAACAAAAAAGGCCCTCCGGCCTCTTTGGAGACATGTTGCAAGACGTCCAAGTCTCCGAGGACATAAAAGAGGAGGGGGAAAAAAACGCAACAACTAAATAAATGGGCCAGTCGTCAGCATAAAACCTTTGTCTCTGATGGTAGAAGGCCAGCGAGGGCTTATTCACTTTGCATGGCATCGCATCCCGGTTGTGAAAGTCAAGGGGAGGGAGTTTTCTCTCTCACATTTAAAACACATATTTCTGAAAACAATATTATTCATCTGGCTCTTTCAATAATCTCACTCTGTTAAATATTTATCGCTCTTCTGTTGACACTAGCCCCGCTTTTATTAGAAACTAGAATAGCAGAGCGAGTTCACCGAGAGCAGTGCAACAAAGATGGGCTGTTTTCTCTCACATATTCTCCCCCACCACCCCATCCCGACCTCTTGGAACCCCTTTTTCTGCAGATTAACATCGCAATGAGTCGTGCATCGCTATTCATCAAACTTAAGCCAATCGCTTTTTGGTCATCCTGCAATAGCTGACAGAGCGACTGTAACACTACTCCTTCAAGGATGGATGGAATTGAAAGTTTTGATGATAAGTGCGATCTCAGCGTGACTTTGAAGGATGAGGTGAAAAAAAAAAGAAAAAAAAAAGGATGGAACTTATTCCCCTCCCCACCCCCCAGTTCAGATGACATTGATTGTAACCCGAATGACTCTTCGCTCTCATGTTGAGCTTCAGGTGAGTGAGATCATCCAGGCAGATTACTTCCACATGGACGTCATCCATTCGCACTGGTACTCTTTTCAATATGATGAGATGGAATATATCGTCTATGAGATTGATGAAAAGTAACCGGAGTCCCCCCCACCCCCCGCCACCCCCACCCATCCTCTCTCCACTTCTCCTCCATTAGGAAAGGCAATGTTTCTTTAATGCTGTGGTGTGGTGAGAAATCTGACCTTGCCCTGGGCAGCGGCGTGTTTCTGCTTAGGCTCTGGTGAGCAGGAACCAGGCAGGGGACACATGAAAGGATCTCTGTCAGGCCGCAGAGATGTTCGGTCTAATGAAGACCAGAACGCCAGCAGACCTGAGGAAACACGCACGCCACACATGACACCAGCGCGAGAGCCACCAAGCTCACTGCTCTCCTCCTGTTGCTTAAAGGAGGATGAAGTTAAAAAAGAAAAGCCTTATAAGGGCGTGTGTGTGTGTGTGTGTGTGTGTGTGTGTGTGTGTGTGTGTGTGTGTTATGATTAAAACACAGCACAGAGAACCTGAATCAAGATAGTTAGACGCTGTGTTTGATTTGTCAGCTTTTCATTTCAGCTGCGACTTCCCTTTGCTCACCACCGGAGAGGGGGGTGGGGTTGGGGCGGGGGGGGATTCATTTTCTAGTGTCTGTCCCTGGGAAAAGCTTTTTCCTTTTTTGTTGGTGTTTTGGATGAAATGGAAGATGTGCCTTTTTTTTTTGTTTTTTTTTTGTTTTGTTCACATAATAACACAGCAAAAAGAATGATTTCACAGAAACTAAGTTCCTATCTTGTTCGGGAGACAAACGGTGTAATCAAACGCAGTCCGATGCAATTACTGCAAACACATTATTGTGCCAGAAAGATGAGATTCAGCGCTGTAGCTATTTCATGGCAGATGGATATATTGGACTATTATTGATGGGAAGAGAGTGGCGGCAAATTAATAAAGGTCCTCTCGGTGTGAGCGATGCTAAATGATGTATTGCAACTCCAGATAGTGTTTGTTTTTTAAGAAAAACTCTCACGTAAAAGTTAGGAAGTTAGTAATTTCCTACTAAGAATTCAGAAAACACTGCAGTATGTCACAAAAAACACACCTTTTGTGCCCGAAGCAACTGGTTAGTACACGCACCAGTCCTCCCAGTCGTCTGGTCTGGCGATCCTTCCTCCTCCCATTCACCTAAACGTTTTAACAATCATTCTTCCTTATCCTGACATGAAACACACTTTGTTGACTTGCCATTTTCGGGGTCAAAGGCAAGCTAGAGGTCCGCTACGTTTGTGTTTACAGAAAAAGCGTCACCAGAGGAATCCTTACCCCGGATCCTTTCCTCCCAAAGAAAAACTTCCTTCACAACAGGAATACTAAGTAGAGAGATCAGGCAAGGAAAGCAGCATCCAGCTGGGTAATAGCTGTTTATAATCCCCTCTGATTAGTCTTAATCCCTTTAATGCTCCTTCCTGAGGATAAACACATGTTGACCCGACTGACCCACTCCTAATTAATAAAGTTACAAACGTTGGTATGCTATCTGTTCAAGCCGCTGCTACGTGATCCGGTGTGGAGGCGGAATGCGCTCTTAAGGACAGAATTCACAGGTAATAAGTCAACATGCAACAGCTGACACCTTCAAACAGGGATGGCTGGCTGGTGTCAGCTTTTCCACCAAACAATACGCCCCCCCCAACCCCCTCCCCCCCCCAGGCGCAACTGGTGATGAGGAGAAACTCTTCATCTTATGTTCTTTTCTTCCTCTGAAGTCGGCGTGCCGGGTCGGTGGCCTGGCCTCAGAGGGCAGCCAAAGTTCACAGGTCAGCGTGTACCCCAGGAGGGTGGACGGCTGCCGATGGGAGGTGGTGGTGCTGGTGGTGGTGGTGGTGGGGGGGGGGGGGGCATCAGCGTAGCTCGGGGGACAAGGGAAAGGGTCAGCGGTGGGGTTCAGATGGAATCCACACAGAGGAAGTTGAAATGGACATTGTCAGGGGAGAACAGACGCTCTTCCACTTTTCCTGCTGGCCTGCCGCTGAAGAACCAGAGAGCCGTAAAGTTATCTTCAAGTTGTTGTTTTTTTTTGGGGGGGGGGGGGCGTGTTAACGGGCGATTTATCTGTGGAACCAAGTGGAGATGATGACATTATTGATGTGCAAACACTGCCTCAGTTTCCTCACTAGGCTAGAATAAAGTTGCACCACATTAAAGAGCATTGACGATATTTTGCGAGTGTTGTGTGGCGATGACGCCCCACTCTCCCGCTCAAACGATGGCGCGTTTCAGTTCGACTTGTCTCCAAGGATAATCTGTTCTGTCTTAACTTTATCCACAAAATTATCTTTTCAAAAAAAAAAAGAGAGTTGATCTACTCGTCCGACTACTGTTTCCCCTCATACGACGAAGGCTGCTATCAATTAACATCTGGCTCGTACCGCAGATGATAAATGCTTGTTTGCATATAGAAATGGGCCATCAAAGGCAATGATTCATCCTGATGAACACGATGAGATTTTACTTTTACCACATTCATGCTACACACATCTGTTGTCCCCAGAGAATCGAACTGTGGCATGAAATTGATTGCAATATAAAAGGATAGCTTATATGTGACATAATTGGTTTTCAAACGGGGAATCGACATAGAAAGCGGGGCGGCAATGGACTCCTCCCATAAATTAGCACCAGGATAATATATGTCTTGTTTTTATTTTATATAGAGACGAGAGATGTAAATACTTTAAAACAAAGGTGGCACATGGCTCAGCAAACCACAATGTTTATATAATGAGCATGCAGTATTTCATCCTGCCTCCCTGTGTGAGTGCATGTGTGTGTGTGTGTGTGTGTGTGTAAGTGTGTGTGTGTGTAAGTGTGTGTGTCTGCTCCAAGGCTAAGAGCTCATTTCCACTCTTGATGATCACAGGCACCATTGATTGTAATACTGACGAGCAACCGAGTTCTGCCCGTGGCGCACAGAAGAATCTGGACATGTTTAAAGCTCTAACTTTCATGTTTTTTTTTTGTGTGTTTTTTTTTTTTTAATGCTGGTATGAAGTTGAATGCTGATGCTGCAGGCATCTGGCTCTCATTACATGATGTCAAACAGAGGGCCTGACTAGGGGAGAGTCACTCTCTCGCTCTTCTCGGCCCCGTCAGCATCTCTCAGCCACACGGAGCCCATGTTCAACCTGCTGGGCCCGACGCTTCGGGCAAACAGCGTCCTGCGAAGAACCGAAAGGAGTGAACCACGACTCCGGGTATGAAAGAAATCTACATTATGCAAATATAAATTGGTAGAATTCCCCACGGTACAGACGTTGCTATTTTGATATGATTAATATCATCTGAATGTTTTCTAATAAAACATTGACATGACTCAGATAAATTGATTGTTACTACAGGCTTACTTCAGGCTGGGATTACGTCTCACTCTGGTTTGCTCTCATGTTTCTGCTATTTGCTTGTCTAATAGCAGCATTAAATAAGAAAAAAATTAAATTCTAAGGCTTGGATGTCACAGCAGAATAACCCTTCAGTACTAATAAATCAATATGTGAGAGGCTAACATCATTTTATTCACATAAACAAAGCACGATAAATGTTAGAAATAAAAATACTAATTATAAAGCAGCCCTTGTCAACAACTCGTCCAGTTCCAGCTCCATCTAACGCCGTCACAGCTTCAGGTATAACCTCAGTGACGGCTGATCGCTCCCGGTGCTCAGCGTTGGTCTGGTTTTTCTCAAGAAGAAGAAGAAGAAGAAGAAGACGAAGAAGAAGAAGGACTCGGTGTTTATCCCAGTAACACCCTGAAACATTTATCAGTTTCCAAATCGACACCGAAACGATTATATAAGGCACAAAAAGGTTATTGATAATGGATTGGGAGGGCAAATTTACAGCTGGATGGTGTGATGATAGGAACATTACTGATTTGAAATCCACAGCCTTGACTCCCACTGGTGCGACATCGTCATCAGGCCCGTCTGTGTGGAGTGGACCTGAAGTTTACTTGAACTCAGGGAATCGTGTGATTCAGTGTTCAGTGCCCGAGCAGCTTGTAACACGTTTATGACACACAGGAGAAGACGAAGACATGTGGTATACATGTTAAGAGGGTTTACACAGTGCAGCTAAACCAGGGATGATCTCTCCTTTTCCAAGCTTTGACGGTAAGTGGCTGTTAACCGCCTCCCAACTTAGGGATAAACGACATTATCAGCCACTTATCTGATACTTATTTTGGGAACGATCTGCTTTTCATCACTCATGAAAGAAACCTAGATCAGTCTGTCCATTATCAGCTCGCTTCCCTTTCCTTCACTCTGACATACAAACGCCGTGGCAACATATTTAGACGTTTACAACAACTTGAGTAGTAATTATTGGAGACAAAAGAGCGCTTCACGAAACATTTTCTCTTCTCACGCATGCGACTCTGTGATACTGCCAACATTTCCCCCCCCCCCTCCGCTCCAATCGACTCATCTCTGCGCTCATCTCTTCTCATATTCACAGTCCGTTCTACAGAAACGCTCCAAAGACAATGAAATATTGTGTCGATCTGATTGAAAGCAGCTTTCATAATGTGAACTAGAAATCTGTCAGATTTATGTCAGAGCGCTTTTAAAAACAGACTATCTGAAACATTTGCAGTAATTTGATTAAAAAATGATCGACAGCCCCGGTGAGTTACTGTCATTGCGCCAGTGGGAAAAGAGTGTTTTTGATTTCTCCTGAGGAAAATGCTTCTCCTCCCCAGCAGCGCTTTTAATATACTGGCGTAGCCTTTCATCTGCTCCTCCAAGCATGGCGCTTAATGCATTGCAGATTCTTCTCAGCCTTGACAATATTTTATCATCTCTTTAGTGGCTCTCTGGATTGTATTTCAATTAATCTAATGTAAAGGCAAACTTATTACACTTTTTATGAAACCAAGCCAACCTGATGTTGAAAATACACCAGAATTTGGGATTGGTTAGTTCTGATGTCATCAATACACTACTGTATTTAAGACTGATGTTCAAGTGATGAAATACTCCAAATATGAAGCTCCACTGGTGCGTTTTACAACCTCATAAGGTTTTAGTGTTTTTGAGACACCACACTCCCAACTGGAAAGCACACACAGAGCGAATACCTCCACCAGTGCCATTGTCATAAAACCCCCGACAATTGGAAAATATTTTCCTCACATGAGAGACCTTGAAGAAAATCATCTGGTGTTCTTTGAAAGAATGACCTGGAACACTCTGTGTGCGCAACATATGCCTTGCTTTTTTTTTTTTTTTTTTTTTTGCTTCAGGAGGAGGATCATCATTGTTCTATCATTTCATCCAGGGCACGGCGCCCTGTGGAGGTGTCACCATGACGACAGGACGAGTTCCACTCAACTCGCCATCATTGACCCCGGGTTACAATCTAGATCTAGACCCACTTATGCTTAAAGGAAAAGCATTCCCATGGAAATTTCCAGCAAGCACCTGTAAAATCACAAGTTTGTTTTTCTTGTAATTTTAAAGAACACACTGTAACACACACTCACAGGCAGTTCCTCCCCGCTTTTAGTCTAATCATCTGTTGGTTGAAGCCTCCTAATAGCATGCAGACATCAGTGTGGTATTGATCGTCTCATTTAACGCTCCCCATGAAAGCAAATATGCGTATATCCCAAAGTATCAAACTATTCCTTTAATCAAAGCACATGTTTTCTTAATGCACTGTTGCATTCTTACTGCGCTTTCCTCCCCTTGATGTGCTATAACTCCTGCTTTTTTCCTACATTCATAAGGCTAAATGAAACTTCTGCTGCAGGGGCCCCGACACCGATCCTTGATGAAGTTATTCAGCGTGACTAAATGAAGACCAGGAGGCCTCAATATGTAAAGATAATACAAAAAGCAAACATTATATTAACTAACCACCATAGTGGTCCCGCTGGTCTCCCTGTGGGTCTGCCTATAGACGCACCAGCGGCGACTTTGCCAAGAACAGCGCTCCGGATGAGGCGTCTGGCTCTCGTTGGCGGAGGATAGCTTTGTGTCCAGCACAGCTTCACTGAGACGTGTTGTTGTGGTTAAAAAATATCACACAAACGTTGTGTGCAGTCACTGAATAACAGCGATGGTGGAGCTGCTAAGTGAAACACCTACAAATCATCTGATCCGGTGCCAGGATGAGCCTGAGAGGACGTCTTTGAACAGGTGTCCAGCGCCACTGTGGTGGGTTTTTTTAAAACTTCCCATCGCTCATGTTTTCATGTATTTTATGTAACTGTTTGTTTATCAGTTCCAATCCAGTCGACCCTCACACACACACACACACACACACACACACACCCACACACACACGCTCTCTATGGCTTTCTCTTGCACTTTTTACACAAAGAAACAGCAGAAACAGTCAGCCTCTGGCATTTATCAAGGATGAAACGTGTTTGGAGAGAAAGTGCCTTTGAATTTGAGTGTATTCACAAAAGCTTTAAGAGAAAATATTGCATTAAGTGTTCATAAATGTATTTTTTTTTTCATAAGAAAAGTGGATTATATTTCTTAACTGCAATTTTTCTTCTCTGCTCTGTCTTCTTTTCAACTGACTAAAACTTCTTATGAATGTCTTTCAACTGCGAATAAACATCCAGTGACTTTTCTCTCTCTTGAAGGTCTGCCAGCTATTTGTGGGCCTGTTTTTAATTGATTCATTGTCCACATGGTTGGCATTGCCATTGGGGGAGAATTTCTTCTCGTCAGAAGCTGCTGTTATTGGTTGAAACATTTCAAATCTGAGGCCAGTAATTGAATAGATAGGGTTTTGATTGATGTTTAAAGAAAGCTCCTTTTCCCATTTAAATATTCATGGGTCTGTAGCCTGCAGGGGTGAGACAAGAATCCTGAGCGAACCTGTGCACAACAACAGCAGCTCAGTGTTCCACTGTCTGCTTCTCATTACAGTAAATACACTCTCAGAGCTACCATCCCTCCAGCATTCCTGCTCTCGGCTGCATCGACGGGTACTTGGCCTCTAAAAGACGAGCTCCATTGGATGAAAATACTGCACCACTTTCCAAACATATCACCATTTGATATATATAGATCACCAGAAACATGAATGACAGAGTACATTTTGATTGGTCCAGACTGAACTGGCTGCAAGTCTTGCTTTTTTCCCCCACAAGAGTACAGATTGAAAGTGACTGTATTTTGTTTGAAACATGCAACTCATATTACAGGTGTTGCCTTTGGCGCCATGTTTTCTGTCCGAACCCACTTGGAGTCTTTCAGTCACATCAAATACCACTTTGAATGTGTCAATCATAACGGGTTTGCTTCTACTACATCACAGTCACAGAAACATGTGCAAGAAAGCAGCATTATGCATGATTTAGTCTGTGGTTCAACACTCTTTGAACAAACACCCCAGTAATGAATACAGGAGAAGCGCCTTTAGAGTGGATTTAAAGTTATTTTAGTCAGTATTAGCATGTAATGACAATCTAAACCATTACAGCTGTATTAAAGCACAGACAAAGTAACCTAAAGGTGCAAGTTCAAGGTGGTCCATTTGCAAAACATCATATATTTTCATGCCAAGCTAATTTTAATCCTCACCTCAGAAAAAAAGCAGTCATTTTGAAGACACGAATCATTAGAGCCGCTAAAAGCCGCCTGGAATCCAAGAATGCAAACTTTTTTTTTCCCGAGCAAACAGCTCCTGACTGGAGTCAGATGGATGCCTCGTTAGAATTATAAAATCCCACCACAATGTCAGGTATGCAGTCCTGGATGCCTCAAATATTACAGTCGTTGGTATGATCAGCTCACAACAGTGTAAATGCTTCAGCGAGACACGCAAAGGGAAGAAAAGTTTGTGGGAAATAAATGCAGTCAGAAGCCAACAAACACAGACAGTCTGGGTTCGGAGCGGGAAAACAAAGGAGCAGGAATTCTCTGCAAAAGTGTTTTCAGCATGACATATCATCTTTCTTTCAACAAACACACTTTCAATTGTGGATTTAATCACGTCAATGTGAGTGTTGCTTTTTTTTTTTTTTTTTTTTGCGGAGTGCCGGATAATCAGCACATTAATAAAAATCCTATTACCTGTATATGCTATAGAGCCAGGGAGTCAGACGGCATGCTCTTGACTTTACAGCTCACATTTCTCTGCTTTACTTTTTATTTGGCTACACATTTTTAATTTATGAAGTCTGCAGGTATACGGAGCCACCACATTCCCCCTGATGTTAGATTCTGTGGATTTATTCTATTATTTTATACGTTTTGATTGAGGACACTTTTAAAAATGAAAAATGATCAGGTGATACCTTGACAAATACGCCATATAATAAGATTTATACTGAACCTTGAATTTGGTCATAAGATAAGTTAGCTAGCTCGGTGAAAAAACTTCAGTTGATTCCATGAGTTTATTTGAAGTGAGAGACAAAGTGGAATGAAGCGTGATATCCCCAGGGTCCCATTTCGTATTTGGGAAAAATAAACATTTGCCAAGCCCGATCTTGTGTGAATGATTCTGTATGTATAGGTCTGGGAAAGGAGCCAGTAGTATTTCCATAATATAATTAAATTAATAGATATTCGGGGGATGAGTAGATATGATTTTATTATTCGGTCATGTTGACTCCAGGACTCTGCAAACACAGAAGCGTGGTGAGTAATCTAATAAATAGTAATAATCATGATGTGATTTTTTTCCTAAGATGTTGTTCGCTCCATACTGGCTCTGTTTTTCATATTAATGGAACAAATGCTGCTTAAATTCAAAGCACAAATCACTTATTATAATAACTTGACAAAACAATCATCAGAAAGGTCTATTTAATGACTTCTAGTTATTTCATAAGGCCTTCTTGTGCATATCATTTGATGACTGCATGAAGATCTGAAGTCGCTGCTTTGGCTCATGTGGTTCATGTAAGCTTATCTGAGCCGTCTTTTAATGATAAAACTCACTTCTTGGCGTTCATTCAGAAGTCCAGGCCATTAAAGGAAAAAAATTGTTATGACTGAGCACTTTTTAAAAAAAAAATCCTTTTCCAAACCCACACTTGAACCATTCATAATATCCCCTGCTAACTGTCCTGCTTTATTACATATTCAGTTTCACAATTTTGGGGACAAATTGGTCTCCTCAAAAATGCATGAACACAGCTACGAATCCCCACACTGGAAGAAAATGCTTTCCTGATGTTGTAATACGAGAGAGAACGGGTACGGTGATGTCATTGTGGATTAACTCAAGAGTTTGTTGAAAGTGCTTTGTGAAACGGACCTCAAGCAAACCGAATCAATACACGATAATCACAAAGAACGGGAACGGTGGAAAGCGGGAATGACTGTCTGACAATCTGCCAGAGAACAGACAGCCGAGCAGAGGATAAGTAATGAGGAGGTTGGTTGATCGATGGGTGGCCACAGCAGCGCAGGTGGAGAAGAGTCTGAAGAGACAGAAGAAGCCTCTCAGATGAGGGTTTAAATGTCCTCAAACTCTTTACAGGTTTAAATTCACACCTTGATGTGAATTTAAACCATGGAGGATATTGATACTGCTCCAACAGGAGTGTAAGTGTACTGAATACAGAACTGAATTCAACTCTTGGATGAGAGGTGAAATGTCTTCAGCCAATCTAAAACAAGTTCAGTTGATTCTTTTTTTTTTTTTTCTACATTTTTATTTTGCTAAAATTCCATAGGTCATCACAATCAGGTACCAGGAACAGCATGAAATCAAAAGCAAAAGACAGAAACCACAACTATTCCAGATTTTCATCAATATCTGAATTCCATTGCAATTCCATCAAATACTGGCATACAATATCCATCCATACATCCCTCCGTCCATCAGCACAAATTGTTGACTGTGTTTCATGTTGTTATAATGTCATGAAAAAATATGTTTAAAAAATGTTGAACATTGTTTTACTTTTTCTAAGAAGAACAGAAAAATTCCCCATTTCTCAATGCATGCATCGGAGGGTTAAGATAAACAGAAAAGCTAAACGTTAAGAAAAATGTTAAGAAAAATGAATATTAAGTTAGACAAATAATATTCCTGTGATGCATGAATTGGTTTTGTTTGTTAATTATTAAACCTTTCCTCAGTAATGAATGTAAATGAGTGATCCCAAACAAAGTCACCAAGCAGTTTGTATTTTTTCATCACGACTTCAGCGCATGAACATTTTTGGTTCCATCATTTTGTCTTAGAATGTAAATGAGGTTCAGAGCTTGGTCCTGGTTTAGCAACAAAGGGCTTTGACAATGTGACCAGTCAATTGAATCAAAATGTGTTTACTTGGCAAAATGTAGTAATGAACACTTAAAAAAATCACGATGCTCTACTGTTTATTTTTGTAGTAACTGTCTATAAACTCTGGTATTTTTAACCAAGTAGAAAGGTCAACATCCTTTATTAATTTCTAATTGCTGAATTATTAATGGGCCTAAAAGTTACTTTTCTTCTATCCACTGATTCTATCCTTTAAAGGAGATGTCAGGTTTTACAACCTACAATACTGTGACTAGTTTGGGGACACTTGATATGAGGCGTTTCAGGAGAGAAGACATAAACGCAGGAAGCCACAGATCTGTTTGTCCTGGCCTCGTTGTCTTGAAGGTGACAAACACACGGTCCACAGGGTGGCTGGGTTAAGCATCTCCTCTAACAAGAGGAACAAACGCATTGTGAAGTGGAACAGTCCCTCATGCCAAAACACTCATAAAGAGGCATGAACTGGCAAGTCCAGCATCTTCCCATCTTTAGAAATAATCACTCCCTTCTGGATGTGTTTATGAGGGCAGAGGGGCCTGAGCTGTGACGCCTGCACAAAGAGCTGAGGAAGAGGAACACGATGCAGCTGATATGAACCTTGGACTCATGTGAAAAAGGCCAAGCCTGAGGTGTCATTGTGGCTTTTCCATTCCTGAAGGGCAGGTGTGTTATCTGTTGTAAATCTTTCATGGAGATCAAGGTGTGAGTGTTGTACCCTTAAATAAGGGGGATAGCAACGGCTGAAATAAGACAATCAGACAATGGCCATACCTTCACTCAGCTGTACTCCATTTCTTTTGTATATAAAGTAAAACAGAACTTACAGTATTTTCCCCACCATAAGCCGTACCTAAATGCTTTTAATTTTCTTATAACCCAACAGTGCACCTTACAATCCAGTGTGCCTTATATATGGAAAAGTTTTAAAATAGGCCATTGCTGAATAAGGGGACAGTAATGGTTGAAATACGAGAATCAGATGATGTTTATTCCTTTGTTCATCCAGACTGAAGGAGGAAGCAGAGCGGAAATCCCTCTATCCATGAGAACACCGAGGGTGACTTCCTCTGCCAGAACCCCTAAATGTTACCCACAAATCACAGCAAACTGTCACATGAGTTTCAATAGAGCTGCAACTTAAATTAATTCCACTGAAAAGATGACATATCTATCTGTAACCACACAAAAACCATCACGCATTGGCTCATTTTACATCCACAGCTTTATAATATTAGGTGTGCTTCACATGTGCTTCAGATCAAATCATAAAAGTCAGGCATATGCAAGAAAATCGTTTATTGTACAATGCGATTATATAAGGATTGCAGTAAAATGGGATATGTGTCCCTTGGCATGGAGTTATTGTTACATCCAAGAAAAGAGAGAGGAAGGTTGGGCCCGGCTCAGCTGTGACTCCGACCAGTTAAACGCTCTTTCTGATTCAAATGAATATAACCAACGCTGGGGCCGAGGAGTCTGGACACCACGCAGCATGCAGTCACCTCTCAAAGCAGAGCGGAACACATGTTTTTGTGAGAGACCAGGGCCGCATTTAGAAACTTGACATTGCAGGGGATGGATTGGGGCACAGACGTTTAAAATGGAAAGAATAAGATTGTTGTTTTTTTTAACATGATGAATTGTATTCCTTGTATTATTAATTGATTTTGTGCATTTAGTGTTGTTGTTTGTGTTTGTCTCGATTGCTTCATGTCGATGTGACATTCTGTCGTTCTTTGGACCTAGTTGTTTTCAATCTGGTTATCCATGAGGTAAACTAACCGTATATTAATTATAAATAAATAAACAAATAAACAAACGAACAAACAAACAAACAAATAAATAAAATAAAAAACAATCAATTAATTAAAAATTAAATAAATAAATAAATTAAAAAAAATTTTTTAAAAGGGTGGTGGCAGTGGCTCAGCGGTAGAGTGGGTCGTCCAATGTTCCAAGATTGGCGGTTCGATTCCCACTCCCATTCATCCATCCATCCATCCATCCATCCATCCATCCATCCATCCATCCATCCATCCATAAGATTCTCTTCCCCAGGCTGACCAGACATCTCTTTCTCCCCATCAACAACTCATCCTCAGGAATCCTGAGGCGTTCCCGTGCTTTATGACACATGTAATCTCTCCAGTGAGTTGTGGATCTACCCCAGTGTCTCCTCCCAGTTGGTTGTTCCCAGAAAAACCTACAAAGGGAGGTACCCTGGAGACATTCTAATCAGATGTCTGAACCACCTCAATGGGCTTTCTGGTTATTATACAGTACGTCTGTTCTTATTTGTCCTTCCTTAATCAAATTCAGTGTTTTTCACATAAAAGGTGGCATTTCTCTCTGCCAAACAACGAATGAAGAAAAACCAGAGGAGGAGGAGGAGGAGGAGGAGGGGGCATCTGTTTGGAATCCTGCTATTTGATGGACAGCAGCACATGTTAGAAATGCCTTCAGAGACACAGAGATTTGGACTGTCGTATGACATCATTACATCCATCACCTGTAACAAACCCAACCAACATGGAGGCTCCGGGCAGCGGCGGTCCCTCTGGTCCTCCTCTCTGAGGGACAGTAGGAAGGAACTGGAGAAAACAATCCCCTGGAATAATAGGGAAGCTGATTCTAAACACATGACATAGAGAAAGACACGAAAACAACATACCTCATTCAGTCTGAAGTATGTCACGTGAGCGCTGGGATACATACAAGTTACCACAGGATTGGGACGGGGTGGATTTATGCCCCTGTGGTGGTTCAAATAATTCCATGTCAAATCCAGAGATATGTATATTTTGTCCATCCGTCTTAGAGCAACCCTTTCAAGCTGATGAATATGGTGAGGGAACATGACATGAGGAGGATTTGCTATTCCCTTTCATAATTGCTGTGGCCTTGTTTCTGTCTAAGCTTTGCGAGCCTCTGAGGACGTCTGGGGGGAAACCAGGCATGTGTTTGTTTGTCAGGAGCCCATTTACAAGAGATCCATATTCCCAAAAACAAACCCCAAACCATCAAAGTGTTTATCTTACCCATTACATTCCAGTCAGAATAGTGTTTATGACTTGTGTTACAATGAGTAAAGAACTATCACAATATGAAAGAAATAAAGTAACATTGGGATTTAGTTATGTTTTATACAGTAGTACATGACTTTAGATCCATTCAGTAGATAGCTGGTTCATGTTAATACCAATTAATACTGGTTCCTCTGAACACAGTTTGCAGACTTTTTTGGTATGGTATAGTAGTTACTGTACGGTTTATTCTCCCTTCAGTCTGCATTTGCAGTCCTTAGAGAAACAGCCTAGAGATGCGTCCACATTGTTCTGTGGATAAATCGTGACTTTGTGCGTCTCTGTGAACTTAGTAAAAGGAGAGCATCAATGAAAGGAGCACATGAATAAACCATTCCCAGTAGAACAGCTATTTCGATTTGTCACTTCTTTTGACCCCTCACTGGGTTTTGCTATCAATATATTTCATGAAATATGATAAGTTCATTAATAATCTGATTTAAAATTTCCTGGATTTGCAAGTTAATTACAATTTTTTTCATTGCTCCTGGTTTCCTGGTCTTGATATAAGTAGCTCATGGTGTAGATATTTGAATTGGTACCAAAACAAAATTAAGATATTAATACGACTGTTACCTCCAAATTGTCTTACTAGTGCACGTGTCAGACTCAAGGCCCGGGGGTCAAATGTGGCCCACCACATCATTTTATGTGGCCTGTGAGAGGATAAAAAGGTTAGTGTCTAAAAATAAATTGGTCAAAAGCGTACTTTGACCACAAACTACATTTCCCACAATGCAGTAATTAATCCTATTTTAACTCTGGCAAAAACATTTTGAACAAACTCTTTATTCATTGAATATTTTAGTCCTTCATTGATGGAGTTGAGTAACTTGAATAAGGGTTCTTTAACATTAAGGAGTAGTTACATTCATTTTACATTACACTGAGTTACATTACATTACATTTCTGTTACATCTGGCCCTTTGAGGACAGACATGATGCTGATGTGGCCCTCGGTGAAAATGAGTTTGACCCCCCCTGCTATAGTGTATTAAAGGCTGTTATAGAGAAATCTACCTCCAGGATCAGTCAGGAGACCAGATCATTCAGACGAGAGTTGAACCAGGTTTAACTGAGGTGTCTTTAAGGAGAGCGTCTGATGATAATGTCTCCAATAAAAATATGTACATACATATATTTTAGAATTTGGTGCACATGTTAGAACTGTCTCTAATATAAACTGTCTTTAAATATAACTTTCAATTCAAATAGTCTCTTGACTTCAATTGACCCCGATAACAGTTAAGCTGAGCCTCCGGAGGGGATAAGTTGAGCCACATGGGGGTAAACTGTGACGCAGATGTTGAAGTTAAACAGAACTTTTTCACCTCAAAACAAACTGAAAACCAGTTAAATTAATATAAATAATAACATCAACAACAACACTATTATTATCAATGATGATAATAATAATAATAATAATATTATGATAATATATTATTATTAATACTATTTCAACAACAATAATAAATATAATAATAGTTATTATTATTTTTATTGTTATTATTATTATTAATACCAATAATAATAATAATAATAGTATTAATAATAATAATAATAATAACAATAACAATGACAACAACAACAATAATAATAATAATAATAATAATAATAATAATAATAATAATAATAATAATAATAATAATAATAATAATAATAATAATAATAATAATAATAATAATAATAATAATAATAATAATAAAGCAAGTAAACCAATCACATCCTACCAAAGGTTCAGAGTAAACTGTCCCAGCTCACAATGTTTCATGTGGTGAATCTTTGTCTGGGTTTCTTCTTTAAATACGTGATTGTGTCGTCTTGTTGTATCACAGGCTGTTCTCTTCAAATGATCAAACTCTGATCTGTCCAAAAGAGTGTGGCATGACTAAATTTAATAACACTAAAGGGAACAAGTTGAGCCACCTGTTCATCTTCACCCACAGCTCTTTGGCTCCAATTATCTTACTCTCAACTCAACATTTTAATAGAGTTGTAGCATCTAGCAGTTTAAAGCTGATATCTCAGCATGTTGTGTGATATTTTTCAGTCTCGTTTGTAATTGTTCAGACATAAAAATCTTTACTCCTGACTTCTTTGTTTCTAACTTAGGATGTAGTCAATGGTCCTCTTTCAGTCACAGGGGTCAGTAAAGGTAATGACTCAAAAATGTGTCTTCACATGGCCAACTTTGTTGCTGGTTACCTAGAAACAAGTGTATTCCCTCCCACCAAGTGAGCTATTTCTGTTTAGACTTACCTCTATCTGCATATCAGTTCTCTGGTGATAGATTAAAGCCTGCATAGAAGAATATAGCTGTAGCAGGAGTCAGACTCTCAGCCAAAAGATGCTGGGATGATATCAGGCTGACAGGCAGACGCTCCCACCACAGAGCATCACAGCAGGTCCAGGTTGCAAACCTGGTGACACCACATCCGGCCCCGGAGCTCTGGCTGCACTGCAGCACAACGGGACCATTTCCTCTAATTAGTTCATTTATCAGTCAGACCCTTCACCACATGCTGCTGACACACAGCGAGGAGCTCCACTTTCATGTGGAAGCGAAACAATCCCTTCGTTTTCTCTGCTTCACATCGATTCAAGCAGCTTAACTCGAACAAAAGACATTGATTGTAATGGTTTGCCAGGTGAAAGTTTTTGCATGAGTTACATCTGATTTGATTTTAATACGAATATAAAAGTGCGATCGCCAACAGCAGAGATTTCCCATGAATCTCTCTGGAACTCATTTCTCTCAGCAGCGAGCGAGGTGTGGATGGAAACCAGGAGACAGTACGGTGGTTGCCACAGCTCAGAGTGGGTCGATCACTCCACTACCACTCACTCCACATCCTTCCATGAGCTCCACAGAGAGCTTTAACCTGGAGGGCAAGGCAGCAGCGAACACGTGGAAGTCATCTGTATATAATAAATAAAAGGCTGACCTGACATGATCATGAGAGTGCAGCTGCTCTGGGTCTTACTGTTGGATCAGAACGTGTAGCTTTCTGGATGCCACTGTGCCAAGCTTCTATAGCTGTTGCCATGGAGACCTGGAGCCTGTTACACTCCAGTTTACAAAGTGAGAATTAGCGACAGGCTACTTTCTAGGTAGAGAAAGGTGTTGCGTAAAGTAGCTAAAATATAATACTAACAAAGTGACCAGTGGTAAGGGGAGCATTCATATTATTGACACCAGGACCTTATCTCATGCAAACAAAGTATTTTTTGGGGTCTGAACCTGCTCAGATGGCGACCGCTGCATGTCAACCTCACAGGGTCACCTGTACAGATAGATTGTGTTGTCATCCGATCACCGCAGCCATAACTCGTAACATGCATTTAAAGTGTTGAGTAAATTAGGTCAACCAAAAACTGTTCAGTGAAATGGATTCATTTGATTGAAACGGCGTTTCACATTACTTTAAGTTTTTAAAACAACTTATTGCGTATTGACCTATTAATGCCAATGTGAATATGCTATCCACTAGCAGGTACTGCAATGCAACTTTTATTTGAGTGTTCAGAAATTCAAAGCAACTTCTTGTTTACAGTATATAAATATATGTTTCCTGACAATTTATCAGCTAAGAAAGCCTTTGTGTTTTAATTGGACGATATGATTTAATGAATCAATACTTTCCAAACTTGATTATTTAGTTTCAGTAATCAACAAATACATCAGAACTTTTTTTTTTTTTTTTAAATCGCAAATGTCTTAACTTTTACATTCTGTTTGTAGATTTGAAACAGAAACAAACCAATCCAGGGATACTTAATCGTACAAAGGTTAGCAAGGTGTGAAAACACTCACACATGACTTCACCATCACACATGAGGGGTGGGGGAATTATTAGTTTAACAGTGTGCAAGTAATGGATCATAAAGTTTTGTGTCTGGAGAAGCTTTTTTCACTCTTCTTTTTTTTAATGTCTGATGATTCACGAAACTGGAGAGCGCAGATAAAGAAGCCAAGTGCTTTGAGAATGTTTTCTCCCACTAATCCCTCTCAGATATCTAAGACAAACAAGAACGTCCTGGAAACACAGACCTGAAAACCAGATCGATCGTTCTCGCTGCCACGTCGGATCAGCTTACAAGTGCAGGTAAAGATTGTGGATCTGCTCATTTCCTCTATTTGAGCCAAAGCAGATGGATTGCACATTAAAAAGGATTTCAGACACGCAGTACGGCCATTTATGAAGGAAAAGTGTGAAGGAGGTGACATCCTTTCAGAGAGACCACTTGAGTTCATGCAATTTGTTCTGTGGATAGATACTTAACCTTCATTTAAATAAATCTTAACAATTTCACAATTCGATTAGTGATCAAGGTTAGATGAGCTTTATAGATTCCTGTTCAGTCCACATGATGTTTACATGTCATTCCTAGCGGGAACTCATTCTGTCTCTGCTCAGAAGGCAAAATATGCCTTACACTTCACAGATGTTTCATAACAACCTTGGTCTCAACAATACATTTACATCAGATGGATGGGAGCAGAGCATTTTATCAGACATCTGTTCATCCTGACTAATCTCAGACTGTTGGAGCTGAAGCTCCCTCACAGAACCAAATAAAGCCATGAACTGTTGCTAACACTGCACAGTGACTTGCGGTGGACTGTCATCCAAGAATACCACATAAAATCAAATCATTCTTATAACGCTCTGCCGTCCCTGTGGCTTTGAGCGGGGGCTTCAGGGCTTTTAAAGGGGATACCAAATCCCTTTAAGAGACTTTGTGGCCTTGAGGTTAAGGTAACAGTTAATTGTTTCGCTTGTGTCCTGAAGATATTCTCAGTGAGCTCATGAATCAAACATGTGACTTATGCATCAAACCACATCTCCTCGTTCTTCTCATACAGCGTGCAGCCTGTGATTTATGGCTGGACAGTGGCCTGCAGAGGTGTTGGATTCAATGAAATTCAACGAAGAACATCTGGAAAGCCTATTAGCTTCGATTCACAGCTTCAGCCAGTTTGATAGTGATGGCTGATGTAAACCTGGATTTGACATGCCGGCACAAACTTCAGGGTAAAGTGTCAGCCTCATCCAGCAGACACATTTTAAGTGAGGAGGTTCATATTTTAAGTGGATCAATATAAACGGTCCTACTTAAATCATCAGGTGAGCTAACAAGAGTCCTAAATGAGCCTCTTCCATATGTGTGTAATGTGTCCCAGATGGACTTCAATCCTGCTGCTTTTCTTTGGTTGGAAGCACGAGAGGTTCGTAATCTGAAAAATGAAAAAGGCCTTGATAGGACAAAAACATCCACACCGAAGCTGCGTGACACAGCCGGCGTTACACAAGTCATTCTAGTCAGGGATAATTGGGTAAGAAAGAGTATCGGCAGGGAGTGTCTGAACAAGGTACCCCTGCCTCCACTCATCCCAGCTCAGTAATAAGAGCATGGGGAGGTGTGTTGAAATACAACCCCGTCACTATTCATCCTCACCCCCTTGATGCAGCAACGACTAGCATGCAGCCTGCTTTTCATTTAAGGGAATTACCTTCGGGAGGCCGACAGACGTCTCCCGAGTTGCTCTGTGTGTGTTCTCCTCATCCCTGTCTCATTAACACACACAACCCAACAAGTTTGGTCTAGCACAGCCCTATCTCTGTCCCGCTGCAGCATGCTGCATGGAGGCTGAAAAATAATGACTCACACACATTTACAAAGTCCCCAGTTCCAGCACGGCGCTCACCAGGTCACCACAGCTCAGACCTCCAGTCTCTCTAATGAGTCGACTGCAACTTTGAGGCCACTTAAGACTGAGAGCGGAAGAACAAGACAGTTAGAAGAGAGAGCCGGGTGTCATGAAGTAAAGAAGCAGCTTAGTCTGAGTTATGACTTTCAGGAGAGATTCAGTAAAAGCTTTCCTGTCTTACCTAATAAAGGTTTTGACAGGATACAGGATTCACACTTTTAGAGTATAAAACAAGACCTGCTGTCTTACTCCAGTCTGCAGATGAGTGGTATCGCTCTTTTCTTCTGTGAAACACATTTTACAGCCATCGAAATGACCCAATTATACAATCATCTGTAGATTGGCCACTTCCTCGAGAGCACTTATGAGCGCAGGCGTCAACCCACCCCGGTGTGGATCGTATCATTTACATTTCATTAAAGCTCACTGTGAGACATCATTGATTTCTCAGTAAGCTTCGACTTTCCATGATGCAAGTTTATGAGTGTGTGTGTGGGGGGGGGGGGGGGGGCAGTGGATGTGTCACCCAACAGGAGCTGTCAGGAGCTGTCGGAGGACAGGAACCAGACCCCTCGGCCAGGAAAGACCGGGCCAGCCAGCTGTCACCTCTCTGACACTGGCTGAGACCATCCATCTGGATGTGAGGGGCCCACCATGGGCGGAGAGGTTCTCCAGGATCCCAGACGACATTGAAGGCAGGAATGCTCACACACCAGCAGACATGTTTCACCAGCACACGGACACACGGACCAAACGTTTGTGTGCGTCTCTGCGCGTATATACGATGCACCGTGAAATGCATGTTTTTTGGTTAATCACCAAGCACGATCTGCACGTCTGTCTGCAAGAATCATTCCCTCGCCGACAGATCCAGGAAACAGAAGTGACGCGCCGCCGTAAAGCTGGACAGACACAAATAAACAATTATAAATCTGGCTGTAGAGCTCTGAAGTGCAGGAACTCTGTCTCAAAGTGAGCTTGAACAGCAATGTGGACTCTTTCTTTCCATTTACCTATGTAATAAAATAAAATAGCCCTCTGCTGACAGTAATATTAGAATCAGTGGCAAACGTCCTATGCTCCGAATTAGACACACAATAGTAGTTGATCAATCACTCGTCGTTAGCTCTCGTTGGCATTTTTACTGCTGGGATACTCATGTAAATTAAAACAGTATCGTACATGGGCCAAGCACGGAAAACATCCAGTCTGGCACGGTTTCAGGATGAAGGGTCAGAGGAGCTGCCAGACATGTGGAGAGCATTTGGACATATTCAGATTCCACATCGACCACAACAGAGCCAGACAGATTGTTATACATCTTGTTTTGGTAACATCTCATTTTCATAAAAATCTTAAATAGCCACAACTGTCTACATAATTTTGCATCTACTTTACTCAAAGAAGTAAATGTTTCGTGATTATGCATTTGCAGTTTTCACTGAAATTCATCAT
Organism: Antennarius striatus; assembly: GCF_040054535.1. Taxonomy (NCBI): domain Eukaryota; kingdom Metazoa; phylum Chordata; class Actinopteri; order Lophiiformes; family Antennariidae; genus Antennarius; species Antennarius striatus. Next base: position 15,305,368 of record NC_090787.1, read on the forward strand.
GACTCCATTTATTGTCTTAAATGGACATGTGATTTCGCTCGAAAACCAATCTCACACACACACACACACACACACACGTTCCATTTGCAGGGAAACAAATCAAAGTAGAGTTCAGGTGAAATTCAGTTTCAGGACTTTGATGAACAAGTTAATTGAGGCACAGCTTAAATATAGGTGATCGTGGAAAATTTTTTGCAATGCTGCAAAATTGTCTGGATTTTCTTAGCATATTTTTGTGTTGAGATGGGTTGGAATTGATCTTACTTTACTTAATTTCTCTGAACAATGCTCTCTGATGAATAAATGATTGTTCTGTGGCTTATAGGATCATTATGGTGTAAAGACAAAATGGAAATCACAAACTGGTAACAATTAACTAGACACATTTTGTCAGAAGTGAGTAAGAATAAGAATCAAGAAAAAGTTGATTACATTAAAAAAAAACCCCAACAACCTTAAAATTGTGTTTAAGGGAAAGAATTTTTAGGATTGAAGTAAGAATCAAGAGCAAGAATGAGAAACATTGCTGGCTGAGGAACTCAACGACATTCCAAGGATGAGAGCGAGACACTGAGGTCAATGATAATATAATCTGACGAACTAGCTGAGAATGCCGTTCTGCTCCGGTGGTCTCACCATCGACCAAATCAGAATTGAAAAAGCGAATTTAGTTTGGATTGGTTTCAGTTTTCCCATAAGACAATTGGAGCAGTATGCTGTTAGTGTTTTCCATTTTTGCCACCAGAGAATTGATTCAGATTTTGCTCGTGCACCAACTCTCATAAGCCAGCATGGCACGGTGACAGACAGCTTGTTCGTATAAAGAACTGACAACGCTCAGCCGCTGGACTGAGAAAACCCTTTAAAACACATGCACATGACAACAGAAAACAAAAACAAAGTGCTCCTTCTCAGAAACTGTCTGTCCATGGTGCTGAAATGATAGATTTTCAGTTGTGGAGGAGGGATACGCATTCTTTTTCCTCTCCAAAGATTGTTTCGTATGGTTACTCAGTCATTTAAAAATGTAAACAAATGGAAAACATAAGTTTCTCTGACAGCTTCGTCTAAGCAGAGTCGAGGGTATTCAAAAGTGTGTGTGAAAATTAGGGTCACATGACGTTGGCTGTTTCACACACAAGAATGTGAAACCAGATGATGAGCGGTGTTCACTACCAGAGAATAGTCAATTAAATTTGACCTTGACTTAGTTTTCTCAAGGTCAAGGTCATCATCTCATTTTCATCTAGAAGAAAATGGATGGATGGATGGATGTTGAGATAGTTCAGTCCGGACAAAAACAAGCGACACTGACATTTATAAAAGAAAGTTTCCTACCTCAGTCAAACCCATATTTTCTGTTGTTTGACAAGAAGTCGTTCTGTTTTGAGGCCAACCATTCTGTCTCTGTTTCATGCTTAGCAGAGTGCTCCAACTGTTTAGATGTAACATTCCAATTAAACCAGATTCTGTGCACCCGCCACAAAAATGAAAGCTGTCTCCAAAGCAAATGCCCAGAGAAAAACCAGAGTGAAAGCATGCAAACATTTTTCCTGGCCATGCAGATGAAAATATTTACTTATTGCTTTAACATTGGATATTTGTGAGGATGTGCAGGCAGTAGGAGCTGACCCAACCCCAGTCAGGTCACAGAGACATGTCTGACGGCATAATTAATGTCAATGTTGAGGAATTCAACGACACACTCACGCAAACATGGCCAGCGTTCAGCCTGGAGGCCAAATAATCACTGTTTATGTTGTGGATACTAAGATATGAAGAGGCATTTAGCAGCTCAAACGGTAAATAACATCCAGTCATAATTAAAGTCCCATTAGTGGTGTTATGACAACATGATGGGGTGTACATTACAACAATGATCTGATCAAGTTGTTTCTGACGCCTCAGATTATTTCTGCTTCACAGACGACAACTTAATAGCTTCAATCTTACCTGACAGCTATTTTATTTCTGTTTTGTAGGATCTGGGTGTATAAGCTATAAATTAGTAAGTCTTTCCACAGTGTTGTTGCTGCCATAGTGTGTATTAATTTTTCTGCCGTAAGGCACAGTTGAGTTTTACCTCAAGACCAAATTTTGGCAGAAAAATAAGAGTTGGAATCAAATATAGAGTCATAAACATCATCACCCAGAAGTACACTTTGTTCAGTATAATAATGATGACAAACAATGCTCTACTATCAGTTCTCATAAAAGTAGGAACCAACGACAAATCAGGCCTTAATAGAGGTCTTTTATAGAGATAGGAGAGGGATATTATTTCATTATAATGTCTCAACCACACTTTAACAATTTATCCACATAATTATGTTGGGCCAGGTTGTACTGTCACTGTAAAGTATGGCCCCCAGAGAGCCAAGGGCTTTTATTGAGCTGATATTAATTGATTTGTCCTGACCTACCTAGACCCGGCCTCCCGGGCTCGGCTTCCTCAGAAGACTAGTGCCAAGGTCTGTCCTAACTCTGCATAAAAATAAATGAGAAGCTATGGGGCTAGTCTCTAAAACCAGGGGATATTGTTCGATTTCATGTCAGCCCTCCAGGAGGCAATTTAAACAAGCCAGCATTCTAATCAACCTGGTATAAAAAGGCCATTCTGGAGGGTGGCCCATTATTCTTTTGTCTTTCTTCTCGCCAACAAGGCAAAAAAGAGAGGAGGGTTTTAGAGGAAAAGTGTAATTGCGTACGTATCTGAAAGAACATTACGCTCCAGTGTAATATAACTGTATGATGTGGAAAAAGGAAAACATGTATTCCTGTTTTAAAAGACTTGCCTGGTGGGCATGCAATTTTCCTGTATGTTTCAAAAATCCTTGAAAATCCCATGAATGCGTCTGGGTTGTAAGAAGTGAAGAATAAATGGAGAAGCCAGGACTCCATTGGAGGGCCGCCAGCCAGGACGTCAGCTTCCCTGCTGCCATCAACACATCGACAATGTCTCAGTGGAACCACATTGTGACCTTCGACTGAGGAGGCACAGCCCTGATCCACACAAATAATTCAATACTCTAATATCCCCTTGGTATTTGTTGCGACCACAGAAATATGATAGTGTTCATTCTCTGCTTGTGCCCTGAACCCACGGGTCAGGTGGTAGCAGATCACAGACTTCTCTGTGACTCACAGGTTAAACTAATCATGCATGACTCTCTCACATGCTCCAACCAGTGCCTTTTTAAATCGACACCAGCTTGTTGACCAGCGGTTGGTGTACCTGAGCTCCGATGGCTGAGCACCATAACTGGTTTGACTGGTGTAGATCTTCTTATCGAGACTGTGATGTAACTGTCATTACACCTGTCCTTAAACTGCACCAGCGATCTCTCTGAACTTCCCTTAATATCTTTGAGAGTGTTCAGTCCAACACATTTTTCCATATCGCACTAATACAACTCTGAAAAATCACGTCACCCTGATTTTACACAAATATCACTTATCTGTATAAGATTTTAAAGATCTTTCACGGAATAAATGAAAGCATATCTCTTTTTTTTTCATTATGAGCGTGCATTTATTGGTGAAAATGTCCTTCAACCATTTCCAGTCTTCAACAGTAAAGCTTATGATTGATGAACACTGCCCCCTATTGACAAAAAACAGTTATTACAGTTATTTACAATTGTAAGCTGAGAGTGATTTATTTTGTAATACTCATGAACGTAATAACTTTGCTGTGATACCCTGTCAAACACATCTGTATATTAGTTTATCTTTCTCTTATTTTATTCGTAGCGTATTGAATTTCAGTTCAACAATTATTTCTTCCCTGGTACACGGCCTCTGAAGAATTCCTTTAGGATTCTGTCTCCATTACTCAGCTGTCAGAGGAATCCAAACCCAGTAATAAATATTCCGGTGTTATTATAACTTTAAAAAGAATGCAATTTTAAAAATAAAAACACTCACGCTTGCAAGAAAGAAATGAAATACAAATATGTAGCTTTAGTGCCATCACAACTAACTGTTGAATAATCAACAAGAGACAAATATTCCCCGAGTTCCAAAAAGCTTGTCACAGAAATAATCAGCAGAAAAGCACTTAATGCAAATAAATGAAGGGGCACATTTTATTACATGTAAGAACATATACTGTATCTGACTGTAAACTTTGATCTCAGGTGTTTAAAAGTGGTATTAGAGTTTAGTTCAATAACATACTTGAAACCACACTCAAAACAGACATTAATGAATCTACAGAGGTTATTTGTTTTTTAACAAATGTACAATAAAGTCTTTATTTTATAAAATGAGCAATTATTTGCAATTAGGACCAGGACATACATTCTATAAGTAAGAACACATGAGATTAGAGCTGTTAGATTAACTGACTGAATCAAATGTTATCAATATTTCACTAAAAAACACACTTAGAACAGTTTTTTTGTGAATGTAAAATAAAATGTTTAAAATGTAAAAAACAGACTTAGAATTAAAATGAATAAAACCAAAATGTCAGAGCATTTAAAAACATGAAGACATCTAATGTTAAGACAAACATAAAGGTATATTAGAGTTACGTGAAACATTACATCTTTATACTTCATAAAAACGATTAAAACACTCTTCAGGTCATTCTACTTGATTGCTCTGTCCTTCTTTGTAGACCCCTGTCCTTCATTTACCTACTAACACACACACACACACACACACGCACACGCACACTTTAAATGTCACCTCTTGGAAGCCTTTCTTTCAATGGTTGTTTTGATGTCATGCCTTTAATTAACAACAAATTTATTCTCCTGCTTGTATTTTCGGTGACGTTGAGAGACGATCAGCACAGCAACTTCATTTTTCCTGCTTCCTTTATCCTCGGTGAGACTCTCACTGTCCTGGCTTTTCTTCTTTTGAGTCAGACTTCGTTGTATTTTCAACACGTTCACCTCCTTCCTCACCAACCTCATCTGAGTTTGTGGTCTTGGCCTCTTCCTCCTCCTTTGAGTCGGTTACTGAAGTGTCTGCAGTCTCTTGGGAGGTGCTGGCGTTCCTGTTTTCTGGCGTGGGGCTCCGAGGCTGCTGGGAGTTGGCTAAATACAAATCAGGTTCCTCACATTTTTCATGATGACTGACTCCATCTGACTCATTTTCAACTGATGAACCCAGACTGTCCTCCTCTTGCTCCTTTTCCTCATCACTGCAGGCTTCTCCCTGTGACACACTTGACCCTTGCTCATCCAGTAGAGTTTCTGAACCTTTTTCCTCAGAAGTGGTGGATGGCTGTTCGTCACCGCCTGGTTCATATGTTTTTCTTATGCCTGATGAGTCAAACTCTCTGAAAGTGGTAGGAACGTCTCCACTGATCTGATCGGAGTCGGAGCCTTTGTCTGGTTCACCAGCAGAGTCCTTGGGCAACACACTGGGAGAGTCTTGACTCAGTGGTGAATGCGGTTGAGCTCGAGGACAGACACCATTTGCAGTCGGAGGATTTGCTTCATCATCCTTGTTTGCCTCCTCCTCCTCCTCCAATTCTGAAATGGATATTAAAAAAGATAGAGATGTACATTAAGATCTGAAAACTTATCGAACAGTTCAGTCAGTTTAAAAGAAATCAGTCTTAGAAAATGAAAAGACATTTCCGAAGTCTAATAAATACTGTACAGTGAATCAAACATTTTTTTAATTTTTTTTTTTAAATTTTATATACTGGTTTGATCCCCGAAGGGAAATTAAGAAAGCACACTCTAGCTACTGATTACAAACGCATGCATACATATATATTAGTGAGTACAGGCCCCTGTATCACACACACACACAAAGGGGCCTGTGGGCATGCAGGGGAGGTAGAGTGGCAGGCAGCTCCTTCTTGGTGCGCCTCAAATGAGCAATTTGTAAAGGGGACGGCACCTTGCTCAAGGGTGCCTCGGCAGTGCTCCAGAGATGAGCTGACACCTCCCACTGTCAGCTCACCTCCGGGTATTTTTGGGGGGGCGGGAGCGGGAATCGAACCGCCGATCTTAAATCATAGGACGGCCCGCTCTACTGCCCGCTTTACCACTGAGCCACTGCCGCCCCTCAAGTATGACTCCTCAAGTATTTTTAGGTCAGGTGTGTTGATGTTGAGGAGATTTTAGGCCTTAGATGCAATAAAGTAAGGGATGAATATGAACATTTTTATTTATAATCGAATGAAGATGAGAATTGGTTTTCATTTCTGCAATGAATGACCACTTGATAGTCGAGGAGGAGTTATTACTGATGTCTTCTCTTGCAACTAATAATGTCCTCATGTTAAGTGTAGGAGAAACATTTTATCTTGTTATAATCATGTATTAAATGTTAATTAACTCCTTCTTAATGCTGAATAGAAGGGTAAGCGTCACTTTCATTCTGCTGCTCCGTTTCTTGCCTGTTGTATTTGTACTTGTTTACAACATAGGTCAGATGGTGCAGCGTCCTCACCTGGGATTTTGGGAGCAGTGAAGGATTCCGCATCGGAAGCCGATGCTTCTCTTCCATCAGCAGCGGCATCTGGTGCATTTGAACACGCTTCATCTGAAGAGTGTCTGAGCTGTTCTGACGCTGCAGCACCTTTGTTGTTATCATCATGTTTCTGATCCACATCAGAAAGTAACCCAGACTCTGGAGAGGAAGGAGGAGGTGCAGCAGACTCAGGTTTCCCTTCACTGTCTTCTAAACCTGACACACAGAAAAGAAAGTAAAACAAGACAGTCAGAGACTTACCCTCACCTACTTCCAGGGTAGGTCAGAGTACCCTGAAAGTAGTACCTGACTAGTGCATAGCTTTGATCTTTCAGGGTAGGTCAAAGCTACTGTATGCAGTAGTTTTGACCATAGATCAAAGCTGGGGCATATTACTCACACTAGCTTTCTCCCTCGTTTTTCTAGTTTTCTCAAGGTCATCATGTCATTTTCATCCCGGGATGCCTGAGTAATCTGTTTTTTGTTGTTTCATCTTTCTATCTGCAACGGTTGCGAAGATATTTGGTGGACGAACAAACGGCGAACACACGAACACTAACAATTACAATACATCACCACTTTGAAGCATTGGGATGTAATAAAATGCTAGAAGAGGTTAAATCACACAAAAGTTAACGTAGAAACTGGGAGTTCAACTGTAGTAAAGAGCAACATGTGATACTAATAAGAAGAAACAGTGATTTTAAAGTGATCATTAGCTTAAGCATTACCGAGGCAATGGAATGTTTCTTTTTATATAATGACTGTATATATGATTTGTTATATAACTGAACATTTTAGAATTTGGTTATTCAAAACAGTATTTTACAGTATTTTATTTTACAAGCCCTAAGCACAATGATCACTGGATTAAATAAGTAGACAATCCATTAAAACTAACTCACTAAAATTACCAATCTGTAATACTCAGGAAGCGTTTAGCAGCAGTTACCGTTGAAGGCGTCCGGTATCCGCTGAGGGTGAAGCCGCTGATTCGAGGGAAGGGTGGGCGCTCTATCCAGAAGTACTGCTTTTTCATCAGCCCCTCCGCTTGACACTGAAAAGGATTGAGACTCTAAATCGTATCTCAAAACAAATTAGATGTTTGATAATGAGCAAATACTTGATACGCTTCTTTACATCACAGCCACAGACGTCATCAAATGAGATCATAGAATGCAGGATAATCATTCCCTAGATTAGTAATCTATTAATGATCCATAATACGTATTAGGTGTTCTGTAGCATCCCTAACATTATGCACAGTGTTTGATAAATAAAGTCTTGTAGCATTCAGCTGTGAAGATACACACTCTAAATTCTTTCTTATCAGCAACACTCCCTGAACACAATGAGCAGAACAGTCACCACCACCCAAAGGAGGCTACTACACCCTTTACTGCTCCAACAGGAAAACTCCAACCCGGTGCCTGCTCAACATCAAAGCCTGACCACACAAGTGCTCTTCTGGGTGAGGCACTGATGTTGGTGTTGGGCAGGCAGGCCTGGTGGACAATCTCCATCCCAGCTCATCCCAAAGGTGTCGGATGGGGATGAGGTCAGGGGTCTCAGCAGAGAGTTCTGTGTAGTTCTAGTTCCTCACTAATCCGTATCTTAATGGACTTTGCGATCTGCACCGGGGTAGTCACGCTGAAAACTTTCAAAACCTCTCCCATCGAGTTGGGAAAATAGAACTAGCAGAAAATGTCTTGGTGTACTGAAGCATAAAGAACTAAGAATCCAGCCCAACCGGATATCACTAGTCCTCCTCCATATTGGGAAGTGTCTGAATACTTTTGCACATATACTATGTACAAAAGTATACTATGTCCATAGTACATAGTATACTTGTACTTGTCCTAACAACAAATGCTAAATATTTCTGGTTCAAGCTTGTAAAATGCGAACATTATCTGCAGTTAGTGTTTACAGTAAATTATAAATCGTAAGATTAGTTGGTTTAATAACTTGTTAATAACTCACACTTATACTCAACACTGTCATAATACTGTGACATACCTCGTTCTTCATCCTGATGTTGTTCAAAACATGCTAGAACACAAGAGTGAGAGGGCAGAACAACAACGGACTGTTACACCCAGCTTGGAGAATGCACGACCATCAGTGCACGCACACACACACACGCACACACAAAGATATTTATTTTATATTTTTTACCTATACGCCTCCGTCTGCAGAAGAGAACCCCGAACACCGAACCCAGGAGGACACCAAAACCAATGATTGTGAGACTGGTGATCAGCGCCACGTGTGAACTTTTGTCTGCCCACAAACACAAAATCCACTTTTAAATTTCACGACATTTATTACTAAAATAGCAATAGCCTGATGAGCTCTTTTTGGTGCTACAAACAAAGAACATATTCACTTTGTGAATCTGTTGTGAAGTTGTTTTTGAACAGAGATGCATGAATACATTTATTCTATTATTACTGCCTGTTATGCAAAGTAGTGCAAATCATTTGAGTCTTTTATGTTCCGTTACCGGCAGTGGGAAATACAGCTCGGCAGAGATGAAAGATCAACCTGCAGGTTTTCTGGGTAAAACCCATCACACGCTGCGAGTTATTCTAACAATATTTACAGTAAATCTTTTAATTTGCATAAAATTAAAATTCAACAACACCAACACCAAATACATTACCTTAAACAGCTGATGCCACAAGGTATAATCTTACCCGGATAGCAAGCCTTTGCAGTGAAGGTAGCCATTGCATTGCTCAGAGGGTTGCTCACTGTACAAGTGTATTCTTCTTCATCCAACAGGTCGCCCAGATTTATTGTTAGATTTGGTCCAGACTTCACATTTCCATGTGAAGTCCACTTAATCTGTACTGGCTTCTGTCTGGGCTCTATAGAACACTCCAGTGTGGCAGACTTGTTATAGATGGCGTTGTTGTCCATGTGACAGGTTATGGTGGGCACAGGAACCTTGTCTATATCAGTACATACGGACACACATCAATTGAATGACTATCATTCCCCACTTTGTCTGTACGATCACAAAATAAATCCAACACAGAATATAAAGGGCATGAAATTATTTAAAAAGAACTGCAAAAACAGACAGACAAATTATAAACAGAAAAAAACAAAAGTTTAGGCTTGTATTAAACACAAGGAGGCAAAGAACTAGGAGATGACAGCAACTAACAATGCAGAACGTAACAATAATAAAAATTTTATTAACTGTTTTCAACAAAATAAGAAAGTTATGTATCTACAATAATTCTTATTTTGTCACTGAACATAAAATGTACTTTGTGTTTAGCTGATAGAACAAAGAAATAGCGGACAGCGAAGCCTCGACTGATAAAAAGGCCTTCATAAAAAGCTAGCACATAAACCAGCATTAAAAAGCTTTCACTGGTGACATATTAAGAGATAATACTGCTTTTGATATACTGAGCTGAACGCCACGCTGCTTGGTGTGGAGGAACAATCCACGTTTTATGCCTTTCCTCCAGTGATTGCAGCTCTGAATGTTCTGCGTCCTCCACATGAACAAGAGGTCAGATAGAATTAATGTAGGAGAGACGAGCTCAACCTGAAGAAACCAAAATATTTATGGTTCTGCCAAATTCAATTCCAGCTCAGGACGGTTTAAAAAAACCTACAAAAACCAGCAACCCCTTGACTGTCACAATCAATTACAAATGTAAACCAACAACTAAAAACTAGACAGTTAACTCACCTGAATAAAACCACAACAAAGTGTCAAACATTATGAAATTTACAGACTGAAACACAAACTCTGCCAGTGTGTGCACTAATATTTGCCACTGCAGCTTTGAGGCTTTACTGTTTTACCCTCGTAACTCAAAAGCTATTTAAAACTCGCTCAATACAGATTATTCTCAAAAATGAACATATACCCTCCTTCTGTTCCTACAGCAATCATCATTGAATTACTAACCAAGCATCACAGTCTCAAAGAACTTGTTAGAAGTGCCTTTTGCAACTCAAAAGTGTTGACTATGTGTGTGTAGAACTTTGAACTTGTCCTTTGAGCCCTCAGCAGTCACCATCATGCTGTCCTGAGGCGTTGCACTCATTTTTAAAGAAGCATTAAACTTGAAATTTAGAAAATAAATGTCTGATCAGAGGTCAGACCCTTCCTTCAGCTTTTTTCTAGTGGAAAGTTTTGGGTATTTTTTTTGCACTATCAAGTCATCTAATATCACATCATAATCGGTTAGTAAACAGCTGAAGCATGCATAGTATCTCATGTGTGAAAGCATTTTATTTCTGACTAATATGCATTTCCATGAGCACCTTATCAACGTACAGTATATCTAGACATTGCAGGTCACCATTGCTGATTGATCAGCTGCAGATAAGCACATTCATGTTAGTGAAGAAAAGAACAAACTTACCAATAACCTCCAATCTAGAAAGCGACTCCTGTAATTTCTTGTTAACAAATGCCTCCAGTTCATACTCGCCGCCATCTTCAAGTCTCAGGTCTGTGATCAGGAGTTGTGCAGAGTGCCAGTCCAGAGTGATCCTGTCTGTGAACTGCAGGGACACCCGTTCCTGCTTGCCATCAAAGTCCACCACTTTGTTTCCATTGTGTTTCCACAGAATTTGATCGGGTTGCCCATTGATGTCTGCAGTCAGCTTGATCTGCTGGCCTTTGAGTGCATATATTGGAGACTGTCCAGCCACTAGTCACAGAGAAACACAAGGGGTCAGTTTAGTACCTGATCCGATTTCATTCATTCATTCAAACACCAACTCACACTCAGAGTGGCCGGTTCACCTGAGCTGCATGTTTTTGGAGTTGAGAGAAAGCCAGAGAACCCAGAAAGAACCCACGCCGACACAGGGAGAACATACAAACTGTGCTCAGAAAGGCCCCAGGTAGAACCGAAGCCAGGACCTTCTTACTGTGAGACAACCGTGCCACAAATAATTCTCAAATGAATCCTTCACGTGAAGCTGACAATACACAGCCAGCTCAAACTTTAATAAAACTATCTGTCACTGGGCATTAATTCCATCGTCAGTTAGTCTGCCTTTGTTTTCAAGTTTGATCATTTGGTCTTTTAAAATGTCAGAAAATTTTTCTTAAAAAAAGGTCTTGTTAGACTTTTCCCAGAGCACAAAATATTTTTCTCCTAAACCTAAACAAGCTGTCAAAGTCTATTTTTCCTTCAAGTATTATTACAGGGTGAGTCATTTAACTCCAGCAGTGCTGTTTTAATTATGGAATGTCACTAGAAAAGAAAAACACTGTAGCCCCTTAGCAGCGGCATATAAATTAGCGTGTGAAGGAGCTTAGTGAGGAGCTTCTCTAGGAGTGATAAGAGATAAAGGCTTTCTAGACAAAAGGATTAGTTTATACACTAATTAAAAAATAAACAACCAATAAATACAAACAAAGAATACATTCTATCACATCAGAATGGGTTTTAGACATTTTGTAATGTCCTGAGCCATGTGTCCACGTGCCGTCAGTCAAGTTTACAACTGGGGCAGCCCACCATATTAGCTACTTACCCACCCACATTAACAACTGCCCCACCCACATTAACATCTGCCCCACATACAGTAGTATCTTACCCACCCACATTAACATCTGCCCCACATACAGTAGTATCTTACCCACCCACATTAGCATCTTACCCACCCACATTAGCATCTGCCCCACCCACATTAGCATCTGTCCCACCCACATTAGCATCTGGCCCACCCACATTAGCATCTGCCCCACCCACTTTAGCATCTGCCCCACCCACATTAGCATCTGCCCCACTCACATTAGCATCTGCCCCACTCACATTAGCATCTGCCCCACTCACATTAGCTACTTAACCACCCACGTTAGCATCTGCCCCACCCATATTAGCTATTTACCCACCCACATTAGCTATTTACCCACCCACATTAGCTACTTACCCACCCACATTAGCATCTGCCCCACCCACATTAGCATCTGCCCCACCCACATTAGCTCCTTACCCACCCACATTAGCATCTTACCCACCCACATTAGCGTCTTCCCCTCGTACATTAGCATCTGCCCCACCCACATTAGCATCTGCCCCACCCACATTAGCATCTGGCCCACCCACATTAGCATCTGCCCCACTCACATTAGCATCTGCCCCACCCACATTAGCATCTGCCCCACTCACATTAGCTACTTAACCACCCACATTAGTATCTGCCCCACCCACATTAGCTACTTACCCACCCACATTAGCATCTGCCCCACCCACATTAGCATCTTACCCACCCACATTAGCATCTTACCCACCCACATTAGCATCTTACCCACCCACATTAGCTACTTACCCACCCACATTAGCATCTTACCCACCTACATTAGCATCTTACCCACCCACATTAGCTACTTACCCACCCACATTAGCATCTTACCCACCCACATTAGCATCTTACCCACCCACATTAGCATCTTACCCACCCACATTAGCTACTTACCCACCCACATTAGCATCTTACCCACCTACATTAGCATCTTACCCACCCACATTAGCTACTTACCCACCCACATTAGCATCTTACCCACCCACATTAGCATCTTACCCACCCACATTAGCATCTTACCCACCCACATTAGCTACTTACCCACCCACATTAGCTACTTACCCACCCACATTAGCATCTTACCCACCTACATTAGCATCTTACCCACCCACATTAGCTACTTACCCACCCACATTAGCTACTTACCCACCCACATTAGCATCTGCCCCACCCACATTAGCTACTTACCCACCCACATTAGCATCTTACCCACCTACATTAGCATCTTACCCACCCACTTTAGCTACTTACCCACCCACATTAGCATCTGCCCCACTCAATCAACAGTGAAGAAAAACGGGCTTCACTTTTCCCCTCCTGGTACAATAGTAGCTACACATGCTGGAGTCAACTGGAGTCACCAGGGTGTGATCAATTTAACCCACGGGGTAAACCGTATTCACACAACCACCGTTCATACATCAACACCTGCACAACGGGCAACGCCGGTGAACATCAGGAACGCACCAACACTCAGGGCTCGTGGGCTCAAAAGCACCACCTCAAGGCATGCTGGGAAACAGTATCAAGCGCAGAATTCCATTGACGAGCGTCTCCAGTCTGGTTTGTCCCTGATTTAGATCCTTTGTGAAGTTTCAACTTGAATAAAACCACACTGGTTATGTAAAGACAAATGACTGGATCCGGTTTGACATATACTGTATTTGAGAACGAAACTCAGTCAGTGAAAAACAAATTCTATTTATTTGATCCCTGAAGTATGAATAAACACTTGAAGTCAAAGTTTTCCTTTACTTTTCAGCTTACGCTGGGAATAAACTCTACTATCAGTACTACTATCAGTCCATTTCTTCCAGCACAACCTTACATATCCGTGTGAAAACAGTCTTAAATAAATACACACATCTCTGTTCAACGAAGAGAATTAAGATATACTGTAAGCAGGAGTGTTGTATTGTTAGTTTGTACAGCTGTACGTTCAGGAGCAGAGTCAAATAAAGACAAGAAATAGATTTTAATTTCCGGTGTTTCCACGTGTTTCCACAGTATGTAGAAAAATCTTTTATTCCCAATTTATTAGACAATTAAACCCCACTCGGTCAGTGATGTCTGCGGCACCGAGTGGGCAGAGACGGACTTTACTCAGTGAGATAAATCATTAATATGTTAGATCAGAACTGTGAAGAAAACAAACTCACCCACACAAGACCAGACGATGACCAAGGCCAAAACAAGATCAAAATCCATTTCACGAACAGAGGATCCGGCGGCTCACTTTCTGTCCGTCATGACAGGTGTTTCCAGACCCGGGTCCCTACCGGCGCTCCGAAGTCGAGCCGACGCGCTGAAGGCTCGTTAAGTTTTATTTTTTAATAAAGTAATCAAACCACTCCGGATCGTCCTGAACGGAACCTTAGATCTACCTGCTCAGGTAAAGGGTGTGTTCTCAAAGGACCGTCTCAACTTCTGAAGCAGCGCGAAGTAGGTGAGCTTCCGGTTTCCCCGCCCACCGCAATCACCACCACAAGGGGGCGCTGCTAGATGCGAACCAGGTGAGGGGGCCCCAAGCCCCCGATGCACAAATGAGGTTTTTGTTTTTAACTTGAAAAACAAAAATATTTCTTCCGGCTCATTCGCTCTTGTGTCGAGAACCTACCAATCCGTCATGCAAAAATCGGATTTCATGTGGTATGTAACAGTTTAGACTACAAAAGAGCCATCTCCTTTCCACTTGCATGGGATAAAAATCGGATTTTGGCTCCAGTCTGAATGCAGCCAAAATCAACTGAATTACGTTGCATTCATATTAATTATGGAAGTTAAAACTAATAATTAAATTATTAAATTCTTCTTGAAATATTTGGTAGAAATGCAGTTTTTCTGTAAAAAATATAGAATGACTTCACCCTCTGACAAGCAGGGGACCTGGTTCTGATTTCAAATTACGGAAATTCAAAAATTAACAATTTCTGTTCTGTTTTATAAATTTTATGGTGGAATTTCAAGATCCCTTAAGACATTCATTATACTTCCAATGGGAAAAAATAATGACGCTCACATTGTCAAAATGGGTCTCGTGAATGTCCATCCATCCATCCATCCATCCATCCATCCATCCATCCATCCATCCATCCATCCATCCATCCATCCATCCATCTGCACCACCATGCCGCCCTGTAAATGTCTTTATTCAATTCAATACTTTTAGTAGTTCAATCTAATTACGTTGTTTGTGTTGTTTATTTTTGGGGGGATTTTGGGAAAATCTCACAGATGTTTAAGATAAGTTGCACAGTTGAGCATCTAAACACGCTCTCATGCAAAAAATATTATTGGTTGTTTTTCAGGTTATTTTTAAATTTGACACAGGATGCAGCTGTCTTCACCCTGGACCCTTAAATTTAAATAGCATTGAACTGGTGTTGTGCTCATATGTTTTAATCTGATGCAATTGGACAACTGTCTGTCATGTTCACAATGATATCTGATAGGAACGGTAAGCTGTTGCTGCTGTTATTCTATGACAAATTGTTGTTATTCTATGACAAATTGGATTTTTGAAAGGATGCAACAGAACTATAACATACAGAATGTGGTCTAGTGGTGTCCAAACCTACACAAATATATCAACACTTGTATTTTAGGCAACACTGCATTGCTTTGTTTATTGATTAGAAATAGAAATACATTTCTAGACTTTTTTCTATGTAAATACATCCATTGCCAAATAGGTACACATTAAATAATAATTTTTAACCCCCATGGATCAAAACCTGATAATTTTAAATATAAACATATAAGAGTAGGAAAAATGGCCAATCATGGAATCATGATTGTACATTCAAAAAAATTCACATTAGCCTGTCTCAGTAAACACAATAGAAAAAATATATATATTTCCTTGAAGATGGGCCATTAAATCTTTTCCAATTTACAAAATCCTCTTTTTAAATAATAATGAGTAGCATGCTTTAGTTAGTATTACTGCTTTGGTAATATCAGTTAATTTTTGTGATCATATTTTGCCTCATTTGGCTGAATCATCAAAGTGAATAAATGCAAATGAAGTGGATTTAGTGAAGTTCACCACTTGATGGTGGTGTTCACAGGAAGATGGATGGGAAGTATCTGTTGAGTCCCATATATTTAATGATTAAAAAGAGTATTTATTTCACTTTGCAGCAACATCTAATTATTATTGATGGTTAAAACCAGGAAACCCCACCCCCACCCCAACAGAGGCCTGCGTCACTGTCCCTGTGAAGCAGGTGCTATTCTGTGTATATGTGTGTAGGACTTCATCAGTGTCACACTGCCATGGTGTGAAACTCCCATTGGTAAAACACACTCCTCTGTCAATACCCCTTGGTCCCTGTCCCAACACATCACTGTGGAGATGACTTGGTTCTTGTTATCCCGCCCCCCAGTGATGAAGAGCTTGTTGTTGCAGGCAGCGATGGCACAGCTCGCTCTCTCGCCCAGACGGGTCACGAGGGACCAGGAGTCTGACAGAGGCGAGTAGCAGTACATGGCATGCATGGCACCACCTGAGAGCAGAGCCCGAACAGAATAGTAAGCATATCTGGCTCGTATGCTTTAACCCTTTAAAGGTATTCTGTAATGTAATCCCATCCTGTAAAAGTAACTGTAAATGTCACATAATGGAGAATTATTTACAATATTTATTTGAACTGCAGTGGAAACATAAAGTACAGAAACATGAAACGAAATTCCTAAATTGAATAAAAAACCCATCAAAGAGTGAATATTTTAAAGTGCCATCCACATACCAACTATGTAGATGTGCTCCTTGAATGTGACGGCGTTGGTGCATTTAGTTTCAATGGGAATGGGAGCCCGCAGTTCCCAGCAGGCCGTCCCAGGCTCCCAGCATTGGACTTGATCAGTCGCCAGCTTTCCATTGGGACCTCCACCGATCACATAGATCCATCTGTCGAAGCTCGCAGCAGCAAAGGAGCTCACGCCAATCGCAAGTGGTGTGACCTGCAAGAACAGACAACTAGACATCTGAAGCAATGTACAGTGTGTCATGAACAGAGTAGTGAACATGTGAGGCGTTTAGGATTTAACACACAGCACAAAGATAAACTGACAAGGCCATACCTATGATCTGCTACCTGGTGCAGATCTATTTTTGATAGTCTTGCATCTCTATGTAGTGTAAACAGTTGTTGTTGTGTTTAACATATACAGTTTGCAGTAGTAGTTTGTTAAGGCAGGACAGAAAACCACACCAAGGTCAATGGAGGAGGTGAGGACATTTCTTTCTTTGATAGCACAACGTCTGTGGATGTTGCATTAAAAAGGACATTGTAGTATATTTGTTGGGCGTCGCCATAGCGACCAGATACAATGAAGGGATTGGCGTAAATAAAACCATGCTAACAAAAAAAGTGTGGTGAGGCAGCTCAGTGGTAGAGTCCAATGTTCCAAGATCGGCCGTTCAATTCCCGCTCCTGCCCAAAAACACCTGGTGTGTGAGCTGAGAGTGTGAGGTGTCCGGAGCGCTGCCGAGGCGCCCTTGAGCGAGGCGCCCTTGAGCAAGGCGCCATCCTCTCACAAGCTGCTCATTTGGGCCGCTCCACAAAGGGGCTGCCCGCCACTCTACCCCTATTACATGCTTACAAGCCTCCTTGTGGTTGGTTGTGTGTATTACAGGGGCCCGAATATACTAAAATGCATGATTGTGATTGACTAACATACTAGAGTGTGCATTCTTAATTTCCCTTCGGTGATTATAACAGAATATAAAATTAAAAAATTAAAAAATTAAAGTAGAGACAAGGCGAACCAACACCATTTATATAAAATAGATAGAGGGAAAAAAAAATGTTACAAAAATCCAGAATAACGTTAACTCTTGTCGGCTTACTTGTGTCCAGCGGTTGTGAAACGGATCATAGGCCTCCACGCTGGCAAGTCTCTGAACTCCATCGAACCCACCCAGAGCGTACACCTTCCCCCCGAGAACCGCCATCTTGTGTCTCAAGCGACCGGTCGTCAGGGCCTCGATTTGGATCCACTTGTCCAGGGCGCCGTTGTATTTCCAAACATCATGCTGAGTGTCTTTACCACCTGTGAGGAGAGGGACGCGACGCAAAAATGACACCAGTGGTGTCGACGTGCTTTTGTGTCATGATGCATCAGAGACTCTGTTCTACAGGGGAACATCCGCTTTGATTCTGTGTTTACAATAAGGTAACTGTCAGTTGCTGAGTCAGGAAATATCCAAAACCACAACAGCTGTTACTGCATCTTCTTCCTGTTTGTTCAGTTGTTGGATTTACTGCTTCAAAATTTAAACAAGAGCAGCAAAACTCATTCATGTGGTGAAAATTGAAACATGAAAACAAAGGAATCACAACTCTCCAGATGTATTATCTGTAAACCCCAGCCATCCATCTCCTACCCGATATGTACACTTCATTTCGGAAGGTGATGCAGGCGAACTCCACCCATTTCCTATTTTGGGATTCGTCTTCCAGCCCTGTGATTGGCAGCTTGGCCACCTCCAACCGACTGCGTCTGAGGGGATCCAAACAGGTGACGGTGGAAATGAAGCGTTCGTCTTTGGTGCAGCCTCCGATGATCAGGAACACCTCTGACAGGAAGTGTTGCATCCGGGGTTTGGTTCGCTCGGTCACCACCTGCGTTTGTGACACAGACGTGAGTGACAGTATGGATATCAAAAAAGACTTAAAAAAGCTTAACAATGTGATGTTTTTACAGGCATGACAACGAATTTTTGGTTTGACCTCCTTGCCGGTGAGATGGTAGGTGCGGGCCTCTTGCAACAAAGGAAAAGCCTCACTGCAGTTTCGAATCAGTTCATCAGACTCCACTTTCTCTACAAAGTACGCAGGCTCCAGCAGCGGCAGTCGCACATGTGAGAGTAACCTGGCCAGTGAAGGATAGCGTTCTTGTTGCCGGGCTCGGACCCAGCGCATGAACGCTTCAAAAACACACTCCTCACACTTCATATCCAGGTCGTCTCTCTGCAGGACGGTCTCCAGCGACTCTGCTGGCAGCTCCAGGAAGTCGTGCTGCTGGACCACCTGGGAGAAGTGAGAGGTGATGTAGTTCTGAGCCCCCGTCTTCAGGGTCATCAGAGCATGGCGTTCAGCCAGGTTCAGGATTCCTATGCAACTGTCCAGGTGCAGGGATTTGCTCAGAAAGCCGGCACAGGCGTCCACCACACGCTGGAACTGTGAGACACGGAGACGACCAGCATGGGCGTTACTGACTTCTTGAAAATTTTAAATTTTTAAAACTGATATTGACATGGTGCATGTGAAAAACCCAAACTCTACAATAGTTAGAAATTTACTGATTACTCTGTTTTACTCCTGTAGATTAAGTTACCATTAGTTATTCAAACCATCGGTCTTTTTCATATCAAGATGCAGAACTTAATGCTCTCTAGTCACAGATGAGTAGGAACACAAACAACAGCCTCATCTTTTTTGTTTACAACAGATGTGCGGTTCACATAAACCTAATGCAAAACTGATTCTGTGTGTAAACAACCAGCAAACTTTCACTTCCCTTTTACAGAGAATCCTCACATCATTTTATTCACAAATGGGATTTTTAATTTATTTCTACTGTACATTAAAGCAGGGTCATGACCTTGAAGGAATAGCCCATTTTTATGAATAAGGAAATTTAAACCTTTATGCTTTATCAATGTTAATTTTACATCGTATGGCATCTGCACCAGCAGAGTCACTGATAAAGATTTAAAATGTCATTATTTACACAGTAAAACACTGTTGTTTGGTTTACAATGTTAAAACTCAGTATATAGTTTGTGCTTGTTCCATGGGATTCATCTGATCAGTCATGCAGAACCACACTACAAGCATGGAAATGTGGAATTAACTAATTTTAGAATGAAGTCTGAATGTGTTGACTCACTTTGTGAGAAATATTTAGTCACTTTCCAGGTTATTATTTCTGAAATTCAATCTAATGTAATATTAATCAGTATTTTCTGCACTATAAGACACACCTGACCTAAAGGCGCACCCTCAATGAATGGCCTATTTTAAAATGGTTTTCACATATAAGGCGCACTGGATTATAAGGTGCACTGTTGGTTTTTGAGAAAATTAATGGCTTTTAGGTGCGAAAAATACTGTATTTATAAACAGAAAGTTGTCTATCCATGATTTCCAAAGAACCCTACTGGTGCCAGATAAGGATGTTGCAGGGTCAACGATTAGAGGAACTGTAAGAGTAATTTTACCTGAAACTGACTGGCGGCCTCCAGGAGTCTCTGGACGTTGGAGTGTGTGAGCAGGGCTCTGCTGGTGTAAGTGTACTCCAGGAGCAGGGCCATGGTCCCGCTGTCCAACCCCTTCATTTCCACTCGCTCCTCGTGACTCTCCTTCAGACCGCTGCAAAACATCGCCCTAAGCAGAAAAACCCAGTCTTTAAATCCAGGGGTACCATCAGAATGACGCTCCAAAATACCAGATTTAACTTCACCTGAAGTAGTGACTGGCAGCGGCAAGTATGGCTCTGTGGCAGAGGAAGTCGTGTCCCTGAACAACCAGCACCACATCTGTTAGTTCCCTGTTGACACGGAGGTTCTCCATCCCTCTCTGAAGCTCCGCTGGCAGACCTCCATCCACCCAGCGTAACTCACAAGAGACCGACAGGTTCTCTCTCTCTTCCTCGTCCAGTTTGGCGTCCTCACCAAGATGAGACGAGGGACAGTCTGTCGTCCTCTCCAGCGAGGAGGTCATCTTTCAGACCCGACACTCTTCAGGAGATCACCACCCTCCTCAGAAGAACGTCAGGCGCTGCTCAACGGTTACAAAGAACGCTGCGGTTCATGCTTGCAACATTTCAGTTGCAATGAATGTGCATTTGTTTCTTCCTCTCGTCTTCATGCTTTCTATTCCTGTTCTGAGAGGGAACATACTTGTGAGTCAGTCCTGTCATCGAGACACTTCCTCTTCTTGTATTTTTCGGTCTTGTTCAATTTAAATGCAGTTTTTCTGCTCTCCTCTGGGATGAAAGTGCCGTTAAAGTGTAAAATCTTGATTATGTGATGATAATATGTATTCTACTTTGAATGTGCTGGCTGTGAGCAGAAGCTACATTTTCGTGCTTGTGGACTTTTTTAAAGGGATGTGTGAAGTTGTGGCCCTTTTACACAGGTTCTGTGGGTTCTAGTAGTAGAACCAAACTCATTCCATTCACTTGCACTTTTTTCTTACTATTATATCACCAAATATTTGAATATTTTATTCTCCTTCCACCGTCTTGAACCCTCTGGAGGGATCTGGCTTCTTTCTTGTCCTGTTCCTCATTTGTCTGATGTATTTGTCCCATGTGTCAGCTGTCCTGTCTTGTCCATTATCATCACATCTGACTTTACCTTCGTACTGTGCCTTTACCCTTACCTTACATCAAATTAACTGTAAATCTGACACTTACAGCAGATGTTTTGTCTTCTCCACTGAGAGGCACTGTTGTCTCATTATTTTATCACACATACGCAAACCAAAGCAACCTGAAGTTATTTCTTTTATTACTGCTTGTCAAAATAAGTAAAAATTGGACCCAAACTGTTTCCCAGCAGAACCTCTGCTCGTCTTTTCTCTCTTCTGCTTGTGTGTGTGTTTTGTTGATGATGTAAGCATCTGTGGGCTGTGGGACATATCTGTGTGGAGATGCTGTGTGTCTGAGTCTGAAGTACTCTCAGACTTCTTACAGGAAGCATTAATCACCTCGGTCGCTCTATAAGAGCGCCTGAGGTTTGATCACAAACGGGGTGAACGCTGTGTTACTCTGAAAGCCGGTTCAGGATGAGCTGTTCCCTGCGATGCTTTTGGAGGACCACTTTGGTCTTCTCTCTGGGGCTGGTTGTGCACTGTGGTGAGTAGTACATTTAGTTCCTGAGTGCATATATGGAAAAATGTTTTTCTGAAGGTTTTCTTTAACCTCTTGCTTAAAAAAAAAGGGAAAGAAAAAGTAATTATTAGAGAAGTTTTTAGTTATTTTTGTGCATGCTTTTTTTTTCCATTCTTGTTAATGCCAGTAATAAATAACAAATTGTTGTAATTAACGTTTTACACATTTATAAAAATATTCTATGGTCATTAGACTGAATTTCATTGTGTTGATCAGTACCTTGTATTATTCACACAGATTAATAAATAAAAATGTAATAAATATATGCCTAATTAGTGTCGACAAAAATGTTTTTATTAAGTTATTAAAGCAGCAACATGAGGATGAAACTGTCTTGCAATAAAATCTTACATTATTTTCAATTGCTCTAATTATGAATACAATGAATATAGTGTAGGTTTCTCCTCATACACTGTCAGATAAAATTTATTTAAATTGTGAATCTTTAAATTGTGAATCTGTGCAGCACTAAAATAATGGTTAGGCCTCTGTGTCTAACACTGTTTAAAAAAAATTCTTGGTTTATCTTGGCATCCTTCAGGAAAGGTCACAATAAACACTGAAGCACAGGCCGGGCCTCTGTACCGGGTGGAGGGTTCTCTGCTCTCCATCTCCTGCAACGTGAGTGGATTCACCAAACTCAACACGAACAAAGAATTTGAATTCCGTGTCAAGAAGCCCAATAAACCAAGTTTGGAGTTGAACGTCATCAGCACCGGCCACCTGGATTTCAGCTACAACATGTTTTTATCTCGTGTGAGGAGTAAGGAAATCACCCTGACGCACACGTCTCCAAACTCAGTCATCTTTGAGATTCAAAACCTACAGAAGAGCGATGAGGGCGAATACGACTGCAGAGCAGTTGACACTGAAGGTATTTCTAACGGAGTCTACAGCGCCACGACGACAGTGAAAGGTACGCAGACGACTATTTTACTTCCGTCAGTGTTGAAGCCGGAAACGTCCCGCTTTTAATGATGTTCTGTCCGATTCTCTCTTGTAGTAATCGACAACTCCCTGAGTGTTTCCTCACCTGGGCCCACCTCACTGGTCTCTAATGAGGGCGATGGACTCACTTTAACTTGCCAGGCCTCTAGCAACACCGTCCAACACACCCACATGTCTCTAGCCTGGTATATTCATAACAACAACAAGAGCAACGCTCGGCTTATCATCGCTCTGGACAGAGATTTCACGCTGATTCCAGGCCGAGGGTTTGAAGAACGTTACAAAGCTGGACTCGTAAATTTAGATAAAATAGGAGAAGCCACGTACAAACTCAGTATTTCACAGCTGGAGCTGTCGGACCAGGGTGGGATCTACTGCCAGTGTCAGGAGTGGATCCAAGACCCCGACCGCTCCTGGTACTCTATCACTCTAAAGGATATGCAGGAAACCGCCCTGAGAATCAAAAGCAGAGGCGAGACAGTTTTATCATTCAAACATCACTTCTTGATAAGTTGAAACATCCCGTTTGTTGTTGTGACATTTGAACAGGAAGTTTGTGGCTGCGTTTGTCTCACTCTTCTTTGTTTTTTTTTCCTTTCTTTCCTGTGCAGAAGTGGTGACAGACTCGTCATCTCTGGTTGTGACGATCTCGTCACGTCAGACGACCCTGCGGGAGGGGCACGACCTATCGCTGTCCTGCAACATAGACACACAGAACCTGGAGCAGAGGTTCTTCTCTGTAGCCTGGTTGAAGGGGGGTGTTGAGTTGGCTCGCATTGGCCCGACGGGCATCCTGTCTGTGGGACAGGAGTACCGCCAGCGAGCAGAGGAGGGGGAGCTCAGGACGGCCCGGTTAGGGAGCAGGGATTACCGTCTGACGCTGCAGCCTGTCAGAACCAGCGACCATGGGGAGTACTTCTGTAGAGCCTGGCCTCGGGACAGAGGCCAGGATGGGGGCTTCACACAGGGAGCACCGCAGGATTCCATCTCACAACTAGTTAGAATCTCCCCCACAGGTCAGCAGGTGAACCCACACACAAGGATTTTGCACCTGAAGGGTTTCCTAGATTTTATCTGGTTTATTTTAATTCCCTTAAAGAGATGACAAAAGTATAATTTGTTATTCGTATTGGTGTAATTATGATGTAATTTATCACGAGTTATGTTAGAAGTTACTCTTCTTATTGTTGTTCACACACACTCATGCCATCTGTCTGAAATCTGTCTCCCCACAGAAAGTGGTCTCTCCCTCGAAATGCAAGACAGTCTGAACCTAAAGCAAGGTGAGCGACTGAGTCTCACCTGTAAAGTGCTTGGGGTCAAAGGTCAGCTCTCCATCACCTGGAAATACAAGGCAAAATCCGCGTTGACGACAGGTTTCACTAACATCATCAGCCTGAGTCAGGAGGGCGTCGTGGAGAAAGGCGGGGAATTCACGAGTCGTAAAGTAAAAGCGACACGTCTGGCAGCCGACAGGTTCACCGTGGACCTGGAGGAGGTCACGCCCTCTGACTCAGGCGTCTACCGGTGCGTCGTGTCCGAATGGAAAATCAATACTGAGATCAGCAGCCAGTTGCAGGATGCGACTGTGGAGGTAGCTCCTGCAGGTGAGAGGTGTGTCTGTTAATCTGTGTGTCCAAATCATTCAAGACAAATGCACTTTTTTTTTTTTTTTTTAATCAAATATGTAAGAAATATGAATATTTCTTACACAGCTTTAAAGCTGAACATGCTTTTGTTGGAATAATCCAAACCCCTGCAGATGGAGTGGCTCACTGTTTATCTATGCATCCATAAGTAAAAACTAACAATTCTAAAAATTTACATTCATTCTCAAAGTTGTACATTTTCTGTGAAGATTAGGATTATGTTGACAGTGAAATCTATAATTTTCAGTTAAGGACTTAATGAAGCTTTACTTGCTTTCAAGAGGAAAAGTTCATTTAAACAATTAGAGCTGGTGCAGAGGGAAGACAGGAACACCTTTTACTTGTGTTTCTTTTCCACTCGTGATGGTTTGCTGATTTTCTTTCCCATATTGGTTTTGTGCCACAGATTCCTTTGTGAGACTGAACCTCATAAGTCGAAACAACATGGTGACCATTGGGGATAATGTGGAGCTGATATGCCGAATCAGAGGAATCCACGCAGGCCTGCCAATAACCTTGGCGTGGAGCCTGCAGCGAGATGATTTATCTCTGGACAGCATCGTGACCGTTTATTCTGACGGTACCATCAGCTGGTCTGGAGAGCAGCGCCGCTACCAGCTTCGAGTGCAGAACAAAGGGGATGAAATCTACCACTATCTCCTCATCAGTGGTGCCAGCCACTGGGAGGAGGGACGATACCAGTGCAGCGCATCCATTTTCTTGGAGAACGTCCACAAGCAGTTACGTCCTTCCAACCAGCTGGCTTTGAAAGTGCAGAACCCAGGTACCGCTGAGATTTGTGGGGCAATATGCCGACTGCTACATGATAACAATCTTAAAATAAGTATATTTCTAACAAAAACCACAATATTCCACTTCAAAATTGAAACCTTGAGACCATAAAGTGTTGCTTCTATCATGTGATCATGGTGTGTGTGTGTGTGTGTGTGTTATTGTCTGCATGTTATCGTCGTGCTTCAACCACACACTCCAGCTGAATAACCACTTCTCTATCATGGCTGTCATTCATTCCGTTTTGAGTGTGTGTTCTTGACTGTTTTGTGCATTTAGTTTTGGTTTATATTTCATAATATGTGTCTTCTTATCTTTTGTGTCTTTCGCAGTTCAGAAACTGTCCATTTCAAACGAAGAAATGGAGTTTAATGTGAGCACATCCCAGAATTTCAGCATCCCCTGTGACATCACAAAACAATCCAGCCAGGAATCAGAGTTTCAAGTCACGTGGTTTTGGCAGAAGGAGTCAGACTCTGAACATCAGCCTGTCCTCACAGTTTACCGGAACGCCACCTTCCAGATGTTTGGGAGGGACGATGACCTGAGGTTCAGTCACCCTCTGCCCGACCGGTTCCACCTCACAGTGTTAAATCCAGGTCCAGACGACAGCGGTCTGTACTTCTGCGAGGTAGAGGAGTGGTTCCCAACTCCGTCTCGTGAGTGGAGGAAGCTTGCAGTGGAAAAGTCAGGATATATGACTGTTGGTATTTACTCAGATGGTGAGTTCTCAATGTGAAGAGCAGCTGAAGATGTGTGGGGAATTTAAATGATGTTTCCCTGTCTTCCTGTTTGCAGGAAATATTAAAGCCATTTATGAGTCGGAATGCGATACGCACACATGGATCTGGATTCTGGTTGTTGTCATCATCTGTGCACTGTTGGTCATATTTATACTGGTGCTGAAGATGCGTAGAAGCATGGGAGGAAAGACGATGAATCAAACGCTGTGGATGGAGCAGCACCATCTGAACTCCAAACCCAGTGTAGAGGACGGAGCCTAGAACACAATATATATAAGAAGGGAAGGAAAAATGAACGCATATTTTAAAATGTATGTAAAAAATATTTCAATTTTTAAAACGTTCTGCTCATATCTTTTATTAAATGTTCAGTAAATTTGACGTGAATCTGTTAATAATGTTCCATGTTATAATTATCAGTGTGTTTAATTTTTTTACTTTGTGGCTGGGGAGGATTTTCTCTGAAAGAAAAATAAAGTTCATTAAAACTTTAAGATGAAACCTGCATGCTTCTTCTTCTTCTTCTTCTTCTTCTTCTTCTTCTTCTTCTTCTTCTTCTTCTTCTTTTTGTTGCTGAAGCATCTTTGCATAATCCTAGTATTTGCCACCAGCAGCAGACAGCTGAAGCAGGAAGCAGATCAGCTTTGTGGCTTTACACCTTAGAAAGGAGACACCTTCACCGACAAATTCTTTTTCACGTATAGCGATGCAGCAGGCAGCTTGAATACTGTATGTCTTTGATGAAAAGTCAAAGCGTAACTTGTCACAGGAAGCAGCTATAAGCAATGTGGAGAGATTCAAACCTTTATGGGTAACAGTGATTAATCAACCATGAAACGCTCCGCGGTTCTGAAAGGGGTGCAGAGGCAGTGTGGTCAGAAAAGCTGCTGCTCATACAGGAAAACAATATTCTTTGAATGGGTACATTTCTGCAAAGGAAGCAGAAATCTAAAAGTGTTGCTAACAGTTGTTCATTGTTTTTGAGAATCAAAGAAGATTTGAAATCTGAGTAAAAGAATAAGTGGAGAAGAAGCAGAGCATTTCAGACTCGGATGAAAGTGGAATCCACTTTTACAAGTGAGCTGAGATGACTTCAACACAGGTAGAGCACCATCAAACGCTGATGTTAATAAGCTGGAGACTTTAGTTTGTCTCTGTTAGTGATTTACAACCAGCTTTATTGTTTATTATAGTGATTTATCATGTTTAATTCTGGCATTGCTGAAAGTTTGCTTCAATAAATTCAAGCATAAATTATATTTGTAGATGTACAGTAGCTGCTGACACAACACATCCATCCTGCAGCTGCAGTACTGGGGAAATGTGTGTTTGCTCACCAGTGCAAGTGAGATTCCAATCCTGGTAGTTGACCAAATGGATCCTGGAAGTAATCAAGTCAAATGTAGGGGAAAATTAAAGCCACACCTCCCTGTCTCCTCCCTCTCTCATCCTTTGTCCCCACATCCACTCCATCAATGGTTAACACCCCATCTGTGTGAGACACAAGAGTAGAGAACACTTCTTGTTTTCACTTACAGGGTACAAGGAAACCATATTGGACACCAGATTAGCCCAATCCAGAGGAAGACTCAATTCCTGTTGGTGTTCAGCAGCTGTGCACGAGGTAATCGTGGTTTTATTAAAAGGATGTGAGAGACTAACAACACTCCTGACTTTTAGCACTTATCCCAGCCTCAGACAGACGATGACACGTTCTCTTTGGTCTCATTATATATGCTCTTATACCAGCTATTCACAGTTTGGTGGACTCACATGCTTTCACAACCTCCTTACTTAACTTTACTGTAATTGCGCTCCCTCACGTTTCCATGGCAATGCCTGTCAGAGCAAACAAAAAAAATATTCATTTGAGAGGCAAATCAATGCTTCTGCCTGTGCAGCAGAGACTAAATGTAATGAGGACAAACTGGTCGGCCTGCGAGGAGTTCCTCGTCAGACTCTTAGCTGCATCAGCGTCTGAAGTTTTTTCCAAATCAAACGTTCACATTATGAGTTTATGTTGGAAGTGTAAAGTTGGAGTGGAGTGCTCCTTGAACTCCACAAACATGAATGCTGTAAATGTTCACATAACACAATGGACATATCTCACATTGACTGTAATATCATAATATCACCTCTTTCCAAAAGGCACAAAACGAACAAGTGAACAATGCTGCTCCCTCCTAAGCTTGTCGAATTTCTAACTTATTTCTAACTTATTCGCTCAGCTCCTCTTACCTCCCTCATGACCATATTTTGCCTTTTAATATTCCTTCTTCACCAAAGGAGAGTACAGAGACCAGGAAGAGACGATTTGACTTCTGCACCCAAACATGTATCCTTCTCCCCTCATCTGTCTTATCATCTGTCGACACTAGAGGGCGCTATTGATACCTGAAAGGCACGGAAGAGGCATAGTAAGTCAACATAGGAGGCTGAGTTCTTCAAAGCTTGTCATTGCAGCAATTGGAGGCTCCAACACTTTGAATCAGTAGATTTCAGTTTCTGCTTTGACTTGAAGTGAGCTCTGCTTCAGAATGAGTGAGAAAAAAAAAAAAGAAAAAAAAAACCTCAGAGGAGAGACAGGTGGAAAGGCTGGGATTTGGCGAGATGTCTCTGAGGTGTGAAGGCGACACCTCAGGATGCACTGACGCTTGAAATACCAGTATTTGAGAGGGGTTGAGCTGCACTCAGCATGACTGACAGTTGTTGTGTTGCCGTGCAGAAATAAAGAGATAACATTAATTTTTCCAACACAAAGATATACAGACACACATAAAGTGTATACAACAACACTCTAAATTGTTAAGAGCTGTCTGCCTTTTCTTGTTGGGGCCTGATTGTTATCCCCAGAGACAGCTCTGACTGGTGGAAGGAGCTGGAGAGTCCAAAGTGAAAACAACTTAAATGGTGCAATATGAAGTAATAGCCTGTTCTGTTCCTTGTCGAGGGAGCCCTCAAGAAACTCACAGCTTCCATTTTTCCCCCCCACTTTCACAGTCGCTCTGTTACACGTAACATCATAAATGCAGGTAATTTACTTTCACCTACATGTAAAGATAACGTGCATGAGGCATATCAGTCTTTTTGTTACTGTTGTTGTTGATTTAACCAATCATCTGCACATTCTGAGCATGTTCCATCACACGTGAAGCACGCCACGTCTGGCAACACACACATGAAAATGGAGAGGAGGATGATTTCATTAGAGCAGCACGTGAGAGCGCGCATTGGCAGATGTGTCATAATGGGGGAAATAAAACTTGGACTTGTTTGTGGTTGATGTTTTGAGTTAAACAACGTTGCGCCTGTGGGCACATGAATAAAACAGTGAATCTGAGTATTGATTGAACATGCTTCTCTTCTGTTGCTCATTCCCTCTTTTATTCCTCACAATCCGCTCCGTTTAACGAGACAGCGAAAGACGTTTCCATCCAACTTTGACAAAACAGGAAATAGATGTTTCAGTTTTGGGTTAAATTAAATTCAATACACTCTCCACAGCTGATAAAACGGACAGACAACGTTGACACGTCTGCGTGGGGTTTCTACGTTCACGCTGCCGCTTCCTTGCTGTGCCAAAAGCCTCGCAGCTACTCCTGGTCATTATCACAACTGTCATCATTAACTCCGCAAAGAGGCCTACGTTCTCAAGCATGTCCGTTGGCTGGTTTAGTCATCAGCAGGATAAAACAATAACTGCTGACAGTGATTTCTGCTCATCTTGGTGGAAGGATGGTGCGTGGACAAGGAAAGAATGTGTTCTTTTTGAGTGCAGCTTTGGATCAAGGGATGGATCCAGGATTTTTTTCCTTTTTTTTTTTGTAAATTAAAATTGTGAGACTGGGTGTTTTCCATTATCACAGAATACTAGAAACCAAAACTGCTGGACCAGTTCCTGCAAAACCTCATGGGGGACAGAGGTAGTGGTCAGGAAAGAGGCTGTTTAAATGTGGTACAAATTCACACAGACATTTTTTTTTTTTCATGAAATGAATGTGAAACATTTACAGTCATACACACAATTTAGAATCACCATGCTGTGTCATGTTTATGGTCTGTGGGATGGAGCCAGAATACCTGGAAAGAATCCATGTCGACACAGTCCCAGGTTATCAGGTGGAGCCAGACCTGCCTAACAGTTTTACCCACTGTAAGAAATAATCTTTCATTAAGATACATTCAGATATGATATTAAAAAAAAATCATGAAATATGCATAGAAAATCAATTCTAGTGACAGCAGCATTGTCCAATGGTGATTATGTGTTAGCAAAAGCTATAAGCATGCCATCAGCAAGGATGAGTCCAAAACTTTAGAGCAAAAAAAAAAGTTTTTAATTTAGCACAGCAGTTATTTCAAAGTGAAGTTATTGACGTGAACTTTCCTGAATGAGAAAATGGGAAAAAAACAACAACAACAGTTAAGCTGTTTAAACACCGTCTGTGTACATTTGGCCATTATCTGATTTTGATGCTGGCAGGCCGGCTGCACAGAAGAGGCCTCTTGGCTGAGAGCGCCCTAAAATGTCAGCTGCTTCCAAAACATCATTCATCGGTATCTCAGTGCAGGGCCGCGATTTTCAGCTCTGAGGCTATCGGGGAACGGTATCAGTGGAGGCCATGCCAGCTGCTAGTCAATCAATATATCAGCTTTCCATCAGGAAATCACGTCCAGTATGTTTACTAGAGGGATTAGAGGGGAGAAGTGTCACGGTAAGTTTGACTTTAGCGAATGACAACGAACAGAATGAGACTTAGAAAGAGATTGCTGCCACAACTTTTTAGTGTTAACATCTCAGGTTGTCCAGCATATTACTATGCAGGGTCTGTTTGTGCATCTTCCTGTGAACTTTATTTGCATCTTTGTGTTTTCTATCCATAATCTCATCGGAAACTAATTAAATCTATTTTTTTATGCATACTTCTTATTGCTAATTACAGTATTTTCCACACTATAAGACGCACCTACAAGCCTATAGTTTTCTCATGAATCTACAATGTGCCTTATAATCTGGTGCGCCTTATAATGGAAAAAATTCTATAATATTCACCTTCTTTATCATTCAACACTCTGATTTGATTTGTTTCTTCCAGTGTTTAATACAGAAGCATCGCTGTGAAAAAGTCACATTTAAAATATGTGTTTTCTATACTCCAAACTGCAACATTCAAATTGTTAACGGAAGCAACGTTAAAAAACAGCAGGAACCTGAAAATCAAAATAAATAAGTTGCTCTCTTCCATCCTAGATTACTGTATTTATCACCCAACCAAAGTCATGCAGGCAAATGTAGAAAAATAAATAATATGCAGCTCAATTCAGACAGATCCATCAAACAGAGACAGTCTGATGGTATTTGCTCTTTTCTTTAGTTTAGCTTGGCTCTTCATATTTCACGGCGATGCTCCGCCACCAGGAGACCACCTTCCTTGCTGAAGTGAGATAATTGTGTTCACAGGAACAAACGTCTTCGTCCTCTGCGCTGCAATGCGTGCATCTGACGATCCATCTGTGCAGCAATACATTCACGCCACAATGCCAGTTTTGACGGATGCCTCACTTGTGACTAAGATAGCTATGCTATATTGAGCTGATGCCTTCATCAGCAGTGGCTTAGATGCTGTCCTCACCCCTCCTCTTCCTCCGTTACCAGGAACAACGCTCTAGTGTGTCCATCAGCTCCCATCAGCCCTTCTCCGTGCTTCGGGAGCTCCTCGGGCGACTCGTGTCGCTGATCCACCAGAAAACTGTAAAGTTTGACCAAAGGTCTGGCTCCCTGACAGCACTCATGTGTTTACACACATCTGCAACCACACACACACACACACACTCAGGAGTGTATACTTCTCTAGGATAAATATGCACAGTTGCATGCCTCTGACTGTGAGAGGTTTACAAACGATGCACAGAAATGCAAATACTTCCTCCTGATGATTTGTGTTCTACTTACAGAGAATACTTAGTGCATCCTTTAAATTTCACATTCTGCACTTCTTTCCCTTTTTCTTATGCGCGCAAGAAACGCCGGAGAATATTGATAGTTAATGTGTACATAATCATTTCAGCTGGAGGATTTGATGACCACCACCCCGCCCCATATTCACCCTCTGGCTACCATGGCAACCATCTCCTTGAGAGTATTAACAGTAAACATAAAAAAAAGTTTTCATAATTATAACCATGTCTCCTATAATAACTGCCATTAAACTTCTGCATTTTATTCTCATTCATGACTTTTTGCTTGAGAGCTTTGTATCTGTTCTTCTCTCTCTCTCTCTCTCTCTCTCTCTCTCTCTCTCTCTCTCTCTCTCTCTCTCTCTCTCTCTCTCTCTCTCTCTCTCTCTCTCTCTCTCTCTCTCTCTCTCTCTCTCTCTCTCTCTCTCTCTCTCTCTCTCTCTCTCTCTCTCTCTTTCTCTCACCTGCTCTCTCTCTTTCTCAGCAGCTGGTTGATGTGCGACTGACTCAAGCCGGCCTGTCACACATCATCAGGGTCCTCCCTTGTGACACGTTGGGCCTCCAGGGCACAGAAATGGCCTGGTCCATGTCTCCATGTAGGTTTATCTTTTCCTCTAGTCAGAGTCAAAGCCATAATGGAGGTAATGAGAGGTCCCATGATACTTTTATGTGATGCTTTCTTTTATTCATCACCTGCCAGTCTCCCCTTAATTATATAAAACACAGATGCATCCGTCCCAAAGCCTCTCCTTTTACTCCATTTATGATTTGCAACCGTGAAATGGAAAATTACCCACAATATATCTATTCGGTACTCCTTTAGAGCTTTTGAATAGTGTTATAGTGATTTTGTACCGATGGGAAGGCTATGTACTCTGTATTTTGTAAACATTAATGTAAACCAACATTTTCTGTCTTTACCTCACTTTAAAGTCAAAATAAAATTTCACATCCCTTAAAACGAGACAGGAAATTGCTACTGCACTTAACGTTGGGAATACTTCACATCACCAGCAAACATCATCTATAAGCATATGATTTTCTATTTTGCAATAGTGACATGTTATTCATTAGGGTGTGTACCACAGGCTCAACATCAACATAGAGCATTTTGCGTCTTTCACCAGATTACCAAACACACTTTCCTAGAGCAACTGAAGCAAAAGAATTGGAAAAAATAAACCTATTGACAGCTCAGAAAGATGCAGAAACACCCAACATGAAAGACAAGCCTGAAGCAGAAGATGAGTGTGAGGCTCTCTATCATCTCCATCTTTTGGAGATAATGATTTGTAGCCAATGTGAGTTTATAAAATGATTTACAGGCGCTTTTACAGCAGATGATGCCCCTGAAACTAACCAAATTGCATATTTAGCACTAAGAAAGAAGTTATAAAGCTGTTGCTTCATCATGACATGTTGTCGGATTTAGACCCTAGAAACTCTCGTTGGTATTGGTTTTAAAACAAACTGCTGAGGGGTGAGTTGCAGGTTTTACAGTAAGTGAACTTAAACTTAAAGTCCTTCATCCTGAGAGTGTCTGTGCCACAGCGGGTCCATTACGCTCCATGATGCAGTGTGCAGTAATTGGTGTATCTGTTGGTAAGCAGCTCCTTTATCCCAGAGCTGAGCCTCATGCTGTGCTGGAGACTGTCTGATATCAGAGCTGCAGAGAACATGATGGAACCTGA
Organism: Antennarius striatus; assembly: GCF_040054535.1. NCBI lineage: Eukaryota > Metazoa > Chordata > Actinopteri > Lophiiformes > Antennariidae > Antennarius > Antennarius striatus. The sequence continues at coordinate 15,339,070 of NC_090787.1, forward strand.
GCAGCGAGGACATGTCACCAGGATAAACAGCTCCGAGGGGGAATAAACCCCAATATTTACCAAAGCAAATCAATCATGCATTTTGTTGGGAGAGATTATATTTTCTCCACATCCTTCCATCGTCTATAAATGCTATTCTTCAACCTCAAAGCAACAATCCCTCAATAATCCCTCCCAGATACCCTGAACTGTCAATAAGACGACCGCTGCAGCTGAAGTGAAGCACGCAAATCAACATTCCTGTAAAATGCTAAGAGTCATCAAAACCATCGGTTTACACCAAATAAGAGATGGTTTCCCCTTTGATGTGGTAATAAGTTGCTATGATTTCTGTGTGTCAAGCACGTTTTAATGGAGACAGGCATTCCCAACAGCTACTACAGTAAAATCAATTAAAAACCACTCAGAGACAGGAAAAACTCATGTAAACGCCCAGGGTCATTCCAGACAGAGAGGAGTGAAGATGTGAAATCCTGAGGGAGTGAATGCAAGTCCTGGATTTATGAAGTTAAACTCCATCTTCCTGCATCTGTGCTACTTAAAGCTCACAGCACCACATGTATGTCTTTCTTCTTTTCTTTACAAGTACATGCATTTAATTAATTTATGAGCGTATTTGCAATGTTGAGAAATAGTTGCATGTACAGAGAGTCTGTTGTTGCCATAGGGGCATATGTGCAGTTTTCTCTGACAAACATAAAAAGTGTTTTTAAAAGCTTTATCTAATTCTGACCCCTTGAAATTATAATGCAGAGCCATGCAATCCAAGCCAAAATATAACTAATGTATTCCCTGACCTATGTTTAGCCTTTGCATGTCCTAGAGTAGCCCATCACAGAAACTTTTCATTTCATCATTTTCGCCTGTACCAATATCACATGATTTGATGTTGTCGAGTCCAAATATCTTATTGATTTGCTGTGATGTGGAAATATGTTGTTATTTTTTTAGCTACTGGAAGTCTCATTACTATAAAACCACATAACAAACTATAATTATGTCTCTTCAACAGCTTTCAGTCCTAAAGGTCAAAATCCAACAATCAATACCAGCCCACAGAACTCATTTCTGGCTTCATGATGGAGGAGGAGAATGTCAAGATTTGCAAATGTTATAGGATGTGATTCAAGAGATTTTGGGTCCTTTGTGGTACAAATGTTTCAGGCGGGGTTTTTTTTTAACGTATGTAAAAGTTTGAGAAGAATCTTGTCAGGTAAGGAAGCTGATCTGCATTTGCTGATTACAGAAGCAGGTTTTTGCAGACAAACACTCATCAGGAATAAAGCTGCGGCACCGTGTGCATATGTTTATGAATGTTTATGGACATTAAAAGTTCATACAGGAGGGACAGAATTGCATTTAAAAAAAAAAACGACAGACGCTTCAAAATGAAGATATACTAGGTGTAATGCTTTGCATCCTGTGATGCTGTTTGGATCAGAGGCGTTGGTTATCATAATAGATGTAAATGAAGGTGCATCTGTGAATGTCTCTGTGTGCAACTGCGTGGATGAATATGCAAGTGTGTTTCCTTAAGAAAGTGAAGTACGTGCCTCAGCTGGAGGTCGGCAGGCGGCTCCCGTTTCGTCTGTTTGTCAGGATTCAGAGATAAGATCGGACTGATCGTTCAAGACCCCTCAGGCTTTACTTCTGCAGAATGACACACCTAACCAGCTTAGAGCCCCTTATCAGCTAACTCCTATAAGAACAGCTTGATTAGGCATTCGGCCTTAGACCGCCTTGATCTACGTTAACATAATCAAACATAATTTCTTATTGTCTGTTTCAAGCTTCAAGTCAAATAAACGTAAATGTAGATAGCTGAGTCGGCTGGTTTTATATTATAATCGCTCAACTGAAGAAAAAAAGATTGTATTAGTGATAGCAGCTGCAATATCTTAACACTTATCTGAGTTACACCAAATGTATTGTGCGACTTATTGTTTGTCATTGTCATCAGTTCCTCAATGTGACCTTTAACAGGATTTAATAGTGTGTCCTGGAGACTGAGGCTGTGTCCCGTCTCAGGTTTCACCACCATAATGGTCTGTAGCTTTCTCTGAGTTGCAGAGATACAACAACACAAATATTGTGATGTTTTTCTGTCTAAATTTCCACAGGTTTTGGATCTTTCTTAAGGATGGTGTGGGGAGACAGTTGTTTGGGGGTTTTGTTTTTTTTCATTTGCATGTGAGGATAACCCTCTGGAGACACACTGTCTCATTTTCAAGAGGGATGCGTAGCTGAAACAATCTGAAAGACACGCTATTTGTCTCTGTGGCAAATGTCATCTGCACAACATTAATGAAAAAAGAAATTGAATTAACTAAAAAATAATGACATAATGGCATTTGCAGCAAAAACAATTACATTTGAGTTAAGCAAGTAAAGAAAGCATGAAAAGCAGTAATGGATCTGAGTGAATTAAGGGGGAATAGTCCACCCGGTGGGGCTCCTGATACACTCCGTCCCCCCCTGCAGCCACGTTCCCACTGCTTTAACACACTTCCAGTCTGTGCCTGTCCACCAGACGCCCTTTCCTAATCACCTGACTGCAGTCACACCACATTCCTCTCTCACCTCCTCACAATCCCCCACTTTCCTCATCGGTCCTTCAGATATCCCATTTTTTTTGTTCATCCCATGTCAATTCCATCCCCGCTGCTTTTTTTGCTTTGTGCTTTTGTGTTTAATGGTCTGTTATCCGCATGAACACCTGGACCTCCACCTGCATGCTTCTGCCGGTAAACTGTTCATCAATAAATTGTGGAAGTCATCGTGCTGCTTCCTCCGTCTGGGTCTGACTCCTATTACCATTTCCTCTGCTTTACCTAAACTTGGAATTTTGCTTTTGTATGTATTATTTATGATTGCTGGATGAATCTTTCAAGTGCTAGTACCCTTTTTTCCATCAAGTCCTGCCGTGTCTGAACTCAAGAGGTCAATATCTTGAAAAATAAATTATTTATCTAGTGATGATTTCTGTCAAAGCGAGGCACCTCTGTACTCTCTTTCTCTACACACAAACCACGCCTGATGAAATGTCAGTCATGAGTTAATACATTACATAATCACAGCGTTTTTGGCTAATCATTAACTCAACAAGAAACGGTTTGATAAAACCATCTCACACTTGTACGGCAGCTTACGATAATGACACACAGCAGTACAAACGGTGCAACGTAAACCATAATTACTCTTTATCACCTCTCAAACAAAGCCAGGCAAACATCCCACCTGTGTCGAGCACAGTTCAAGAAAAGGGGCTGTGAAGCCAGGTTTGATCATGCATGTTGTGTGTTTGTGTTATGATGAAGAGGGTAATAACAGACGAGCTCCTAAGAGGAAACCAGAGACCTTCTGTTTGCAGAAATCACTTTGACTGCTGCCGTTACAGGAACAGAGACACAACTGTAGACCCCCCCCACCCCCAGTTTATTAACTCTAATGCAATTCTGAAATGTAAAAATGACGGATAGAAGTCAACAACAGTACGCAGAGTGACATCCCGTTATATATCTGTAAAAATAAATAAACTTTCACATGCACCGTCCTTGTTTCACCGCTTAAATAACGCTGTGATTCAGGAATATGGTGATGCATCATCCGTCCCTCCAAAAAGACTTCTTTTTTTTTGTCCACATACTTCCTCTTACAGCTGTGAGTCATGCCATATTTATAGGGCAGCATGGTGATACCTTGTTCTGCACGCACCAAGTCAGACCTGTAGTTAAATGCCACCGTGTAAAACTTGTATTTGTCGGCCTGGTGTTAATTGATAGCATCTGCTTTGTTGCTGTTACCCAACAGCGAGAACGACAAGTCTGTACCCGCGAGGGGATGATGATGATGAAATGTGTGTGTTGTTGTGCAATGGGGGTCGGTGCTCGGGCTTTAAATTCTACCGTCTGCTGAGCGTCTCAGCTCACCTTGGTGCTCTGACTGTCAGGAGACAGTCCCTAAGAGAACAGAATTTGTGTGTGTTGCTTTGTCCAATACACAATAAATGAATTATGTATGGCATTCTTTGTGTTTGTTTGTTGGGTAACACCCACGTAATAAAGATGAGAATGAAAGACAAACTGCCAAGGCATAGAGAAGAATCAAAGTAACACATGACGCTCATAAAGGTCATCTTTAAGGTTTCCAAAAGTTGTTCTGCTGCATGTAATGAGAGAGGAAGTGCACAATGATTTTCATCCAAATGGCTTATTTGATCATCCTTGTTTTATGTTAGTATGTTCTTTTATCAGGTATGGCCATCTGTGTGAAATTTAGGGTATTGAATTTCAAGATATTTCGATTTGACGTAATAATTCGCACCCAGTTTTAAAAAACAACAACATTAAAACCACTAAAACAAAGTCGCACAAACGTGTGGAGAACATGGAAACACCGCATAGGAGGGAAAAAGAAATAAGATGTCAATAAGCTTTATGCATTTTTTTGTGTGGACCAACATTTAGCGCAACAATTTGGGAAGTAAAAGAATTTTAGAGAAATGGTTTAACAGAAAATATCTGGAAATTTGTGTGGAACTTAATGGTCCCAGAGGCGTTTTGTTAAACATATTGAGTCAAATATTGCATAAAATCAACCCTATTGATTTGAGATGATGACCTTTTGTAACATTAAATCTATATGATTTCCGTTGTATGTTGATATGTTTGAAATTGTCTAAACTGTGACCCGGTGATTTGCTGCTGTGACACAGTGGAGTAACACCAAGCCCACGAATTTTGAGGATCTCTTCTCAGCATTTGTTCAGTTCATTTGCATTTAAACGGTGGACTTAATTCATTCATTTTCTTGTAGATGCCCGTTATTTATACAGTTTATTTTCCCTTTATTAACTCTGCTGTTTTCGCATTTCCAATTTTAAATCTGGTCCTGATTATGTTGTCAGATGTTTCCTCATTTCTTGTCTTCTTCATGTTGATGACAGTAATTGTATCAGCATCAAAAGTGGAGGATCTGTAACTTTTGACCCTTATTGTGGCGTTAATTTCAAACAAATAGGAATCTATTAAACACACGTCAACGTCAGCGTAACAATTACTGCAAAGCCTGTGCGCCTCGTGTCAGCATACAAATACTACACATCTATTACACATGAACTTAACAAAGACGACAGTGCTAACACACACGTGCACGTACAATGAGAACCTTGCATTTAGACTAATGCATTAGTACTTGCTATTATGAAGCAATCATGTCACTCAGAGCCGGAGCGAGTGGAGGCAAAAGAAAGTCTGATAGCATGTTGCTAATACATGAAAAAAAACAACGATCAGAGGTGAGGAATGGAGAAAGAGACAGAAAATCGGAGGCTTGACAGTCATTTCATATTAATACTCTTCAATAAGAGCTGCAATGATGAATAATTAATCTGCTGGAAAATGTAGTGATTTATGCTGCTGGCAGGCTGATACAATGTAAAGTGAGTGCAGCTGTGAATGCATGCAGCGTGTGTTTGATGTGTTGGGTTGTAAATTTGGAGAACTGAGCTTGATTATGTAAAAAAAAAAAACAACCCCAAAAAACAACAACAAAACAGGCAAAAACAGTTGGTGTGGATTACATAAAATCATACACTTGACTGCACCAGATGTAGATAATCGAAGGTTATCTAGCAGTGCAGAGTGTAATTTCCAGCTGTGATGAGCATTGTGAAGTGAGAAGTAAGTCTGTATTCGGCTTTGACTGTTGTGACTCAGCTTACATTAAATCCTAGCTTGCAGACTGGCACTCTGAAATCTGGTTGGACCCAGCTGGAGCGTTGCCTTCTGCCTACTGTCAAGGCCAATCGCGCACCTAGTAAGTCAAGCAGGTACCTGCGACTGTGCATTTCAGGCTCTCATGATCCCTTAAGAGAACCTGAATGGAATCCCAACATAAATGCATAAACACAACAGAAACATGTGAGTGGATTAGGAGAAATATTCCGTTGTGAATGTCCATCTTTGTTGGCAGATCGCACAGTGGTTGTACACGATAGCAGCATTCTCCATAATAAATGCCCTTTTTTACCTCATAATGCTGCTGGTACTCATGATTAATTCATACGAAGCACATATTGCAGCATAACTTTTGTTTGACAATGAAATGTTACGATTTCTCTGTTGTCTGTTTATCTTTCCTCCACATTTCCCCATCTGGATAATGTCCCTATCCCTCTGACTCCTCTTAGGAAAGCCTCTCACGTTGAATAAATACAGCTAGAAGTAGTTTCAAAAGTTTTTATTGCTTTTTGACTGCATCAGAGCAAAGAGCTTTTGTTTACTTATTTATAAATGTCTCTTTGTTTCAGGGATCATTTATGTAACGGTATTCCCTGTTTACCTTGGGTTCTAGCCGGGTTTTATCAGCAGCACGGATTCGTGTGTGATTCCTCGTTCGCTTCGTACATGTAATTTTAACATGTATGGCGATTTTCTCTATGAGGCAATTCACCATTACACATCAGCATGTCCACGTTTGCGTTGTGTGTATCCGATCACGCCTCGCGCGTGTTCGTGTTCATGCAAAACGCATTCATGTTCATATTCCTGTGGAAACAGAATAAAAAATGAAGATAAATCGTTCATATTCCTTTAGGACATGCTGTGAAATGTTTGTATGATAAAATAAATGAACAAACCTCTCTCTCTTTTGCACATGGAGCCTCTCACAACTATCCTATGTAACCTTGCTGACAACACAAAGTGCTGTTAGGGTGCTGAAATATTAAGATGAGAATAAACAAAGTGGGGCTTGTGAAAGTTCGCATCCCTGCTGAATGATTATGAATTTCTGAAAGAAAAAAAAAAGTACACTGGCTATCAAGACTTTATCTAGGTGATGGACCCTGTTATGAAGTGCACACAATGAAGACTCCTCTGTTTCCATGGAGACCTGTTGTGATCTCCAGCACCCACTACACTTGCAAACATTCCTCTGAAGCCTTTTCTTTTTTCCTTCTGAATTAAACGCACTTGTGGATCTTCACTAAAACTGTAAGGGGAGGGGGGGGTGTCAAAGGTGATCTCATTTTCATGGCAAACAAGATGCATCGCTCCTATGACATGATAGCTAGCTGCCTTTTCAAAGCCTGCCTGTTTAAAGTGTGCCATCGCTCGTACATGAACTCAGTCTGTGGAGAAAAACTAAAATTAGCTGCAGCACACCAGGTGTAATGCACATGTCCTACCTCGCTAGCAGTGTTTAGCTGTGTGTGTGTGTGTGTGTGTGTGTGTGTGGACCTGGATGGACCTGTGAACAACCTGAATCAATGAGCTCATTGTGCATCATGGTTTCTAATCCCATTTTGTCTTATTATTTCATCTGAAGCCTTTGTCTTTTCTATCCAAACATACCACACGCTGCCTCTCACTTCAGATAATACCACGACACTGTTTAAACAAAGGGAGGGACAAAACGACCTCTTTTTTTCCCCACCTCCCATCATGTTATTCGGTTCGACTGTTATTCAGATGTGAGGTTGCGGTTTATTAATGGCCTGTATTCTGTCAATATGTCTCGGTGCCTCAGGGCCTGAACAGTCTTTACCGGTTGTTCAGGAACTTTTATCTGAGCTGAAATCTATGAGCTGGGCAAAGGCAGACGAATCATCTTTACTGGATCCAAAAAATGGCATTCATGTTGCATTCAGGCTGTGTTTGGAACTTGAAATTCCCAGTTGATAAAGAGAATACCAGATGGGTCCGTAGCAATTACTTTCTGTATGCACATGCAAAGGCCTGCTCATTTATTCATGTATTACACAGGAGGGAGCTTTTCGGTTCCACTACTTTGAGGCTTTTTTGGATTCCATATTTCAGTCGTTCCCACATAGTTAATGCTCTTTCACGTCTTTGCAGCAAACATTATTATCTTATTGCGCTACGTTCTGTTTCCCTGCAAAAGTCCTTTTTCACCCTTTCTATTTTGAGATCCTGCTAATATCGCAGCAGCGCGGCAAATAACCGAGCATATGTCAAAGTAATGTTTGGTTTAGCTGCTTGTGATCAAAATCAAAGATGGATGGGATTGCTGAGTCGAAGAAACTGAAAGATGAACTTTGACGGGTTGGCAGAAAAGGTGCTTGTTCTGATATCGTATTTGCAAAAGTTCCCTGAGCGGTGTGGCAACTCATTATGTTGACTGCCAGTTGTGTTGCTTGTGTTGTGAGAGTATATACGGCATCTATAACACACAGACTGCTGGGTAAATTATGCATGAGAATGTGACTTCTGTGATCAGCACAGTAAACACCATAAATGAATGGTGGAGTGTTAAAACCCAGATTTACTTCTCTTTCCTTTTCAAAAAGGCCCTGTCATTGTAAAGTTAACACGCAGAGTAATGACATTTACTTAAGCCCCAGAAAGGTGGTTAAACTCTGCTCTCCAAAATAAAAAAGGCTGGGAAAAATAGCTCAGCTTTAGAAGCTTAATTACTCCACTTCGCTTAACCTATTCAAACCACAGACGTCCTGGCCTGGAATTTAAATTCTAGAAATGCAAATTCAGCCCTCATCCACTGTGGGCGGGAGTGTCCCCACACGGCCGGGGCGTGGGCACTGATTGGGGGGTTGGGACTCTTAACAAGCTGTTAAGTTTTTCAAAAAAAAAACAAAAAACTGCCAGGCAAACAAAAGTGGCTGACAGGAGAGCAAGGGGGGGGAAGAAAAAAAGGAAATATCCGCGAATGTGTGCCTGTGTGTGTGCCTGTGCGTACGTGCGTCTTTTCTTGTTTTTGGAGTCGCTTATAATTAAGATTTATTTTAGGAGCGCAGCTTTTGTTCTGATTGTAAGAAATATGTGCGCATTTTTAGGCGTATTGTCTCTCATGTATTGCCAGGGTGATTAAGAAACCTGATGATTAGAGTGAAAGTATTCATTGATTAATCTGATGCATTGTGTCAGAGCACAAAGCCTTGTCTGCCTCATCGAGGAGCGCCCGCCCATCGGGCTTTTCTGCGGAGAGATAGTGGCAGATTGATTCTAGTCTCCGGGATTTCCGTGGAGAAATAGCCACAGATCCTGCTTGGGCTGCGATTTTTGGTCTCACATCGGTGAGGACAGAAATGATAACGAGGGCTTGATTTTGGCGAACGCAGTCCAGCCCCCCCCACCACCACCACCACCACCACCACTCTCCCTGTGCTCTTCCAAGCCCGGAGCGTGTGAGCAGGTTTTCCAAATACGCGCAAGTCACGCTGGACTTTCTCTTCCACCGAGTAGGGAATCGCGTCTCCGCAGTCTCGGATGCGTAGTAAAGCGGGGAAGTGGGTTGGGTCGGCCGGGCGCCTGGCTGGCATTTTACGCGCACGTCGGCAGCCGTGGAGAGCAGATAGGTGAGCGTGGAATCAAGCAGGAAACGACACCCTTTGCCTTCCTTGTTTTTTTTTTTTGGTTTTTGTGTGTGTGTGTGTGTGTGTGTGTGTGTTTTTTTTTTTTTTTTTCCAAACCACAGAGGTTAGTCGGACTCCTCTAAACCCACCAGGATCACCGGCTGTGGATTTGACTCTCAAGACAAGATCCCGGCCGCTTTTTTTTTTTTTTTTTTAAATGTTATTTTTATGATCGATCGTGATCCATCGGAGCTCCCTTCTACTTCGTTCTGATTCAGGACCAGCCACACACACACACACACACACATACACACACACGACCGGACGACACCGCCTCACATAAAGCGGAATATTGGGAGGTGAATCTGCGGGACGAACGCACACAATGGCAACCGGTGCGCTCCTTCTGCTCTGCGCGCTGCTCGGTAAGTCACCGGAAGAGGCTTTCAACCTTCATCTCTTGGCGTGGAAAATGTTTCCCCCCCCCCCATACTCTTTGTTATTTAGATGTGTCAATCCAGACACACCTGCGTGACACAACGCGTGGATTGCGTTGGGTGGGTAGTTGGGAGCGGAACTAGTCAGCGTGAGTCAGGTGGAAGTAGGTTACATGGGTAATCACTGCGATATTGACAGATGCGTGTGTGTGTGTGTGTGTGTGTGTGTGTGTGTGTGTGTGTGTGTGTGTGTGTGTGTGTGCGTGCTGAACTAGGTTAATGTGTTATTTGTACTTAAGTCATAGATTAACTCTATACACCCTGACCTCCTGCCTCCCAAGGGATGATCATGAAGACAACCTGCTATTGTTTGTCATATACTCACATTCACATGTACATTATGAGTGTATAAACTCACACACACCTGGGTCACACAGACACACACACCACCACTCCCACCCTCCTCGGGGTGTGAAGTCATCCAATGGGTGTGAAGGCACCTAGTACAGTTTTGTCACCTCCAGTAAGTCATCCCATGAAGTTACGCCCGGCGTGCGATGGGTTTACACTTTTCGCACTTGCCTGCAATTTAGTGGATGTCACAGAGGAATGCGAGCTGAAGCATGCAAGCCTGATAACACACACACACACACACACACACACACACACACACACACACACACATACAATGTCAGGACTCATGCCTGTACCCCCACACACACACACACATGCAACACAACATAGTACATCCTGCCTGTGAACTGTCCCAAACAAACACCAGATGGCTTTGCTGTTCCTGGATGGGGAGGCCTGTCGGTGCTGCCGGGGGGGGGGATGGAGGATGGAGGATGGGGTAAGGGGTGGTGGTGGTGGTGGTGGTGGTGGGGGCGTACATGTCTTTCCACTGAGGACCCGTTTTGGCCAAGAGGATTACCAGTCTGTGTCTTGCTTCATGTCCCCATTAAAAATTCACTTTTGTTGAGATTGGAGGCTGACGACTTAATGACTTTTCCCAGTGTGTGTGTGTGTGTGTGTGTGTGTGTGTGTGTGTGTGTGTGTGTGTGTGTGTGTGTGTGAGCAGAGAGGAGAGGATTCACACTCTCAACACAGATCCACAGCCACGCTGGAACAGCCTGTGTTTCATATTACATAATTATCATGAAGCCTTTGGTTTAATGGGCAGCAGTGGGGAGTGCTGGAGAACATCACAGGTGCTGGTGGGGAGTAAGTTACTTATTTTTGTTGTTGTTTGCGGTGTTTTCACGTGGCTCATCGACACCGATCACAAGAGGACTTGTGATAAGCTCTAATGATATGTTGTCAGCATCACTGTTGATATCAGGCTGGCAGTTCTGCTGGATGACAAGTTGCAAATAAATCCTCCACAGCTGAAAAGACGCTTGAGCGACAGAAAATTTATTGGCAACAATTTTTTTGATGATGATCGTGTTTTAAGTCATCCTGCAAATAAAAATGACACAATCCTCGTCTGGCATGTGAGAATTCTCTGGGATTCTTTCACGATTTTTAAAATTAATGCGCCTGAGGCAGGAAAATCGAGACGTTTGAAGATGTTGCATCAAGCTCTGGAAACTTGAGATAGTTTTTTTTTGTCTTTTTTTCCCCACCATATATAATTCAATCAAGATGTAATGATTAATATTTATATACAGTATTAGTACTTTATGCACTATAAGGCGCACCCAAAAGCCTTTAATTTTCTAAAAAACCGACAGTGTGCCTTATAATCCAGTGCGCCTTGTGTATGTAAATGGTTTTAAAATATGCCATTCATTGAAGGTGCGCCTTATAATCCAGTGAGCCTTATAGTGCAGAAAATGCTGTAAGTTAATTTAATAATTTAATTGTAGTCCTATAATAATCAGCTGAGCGTCACTATAGCACGAAAAAACCATGTTCAATAACAAATGGTTGTGAAATACTTGCATCATAACATGGATCAATGAGTCTTTATGTAACATGTGGCATCATAGCGGAGTGGCGGGGGCTGGTTACAGGTTTAAATGTCCTGGTTGGAATCAGACGCTTCGGGAGGGGGTTGGGGGGGTGTGTGTGTGCGGGGGGCAGCATTAATAACACATCAGCACAGAATCCGAGAGAACATCAGCTGTTTATCTCTCGCTGTCTGCATGGAAGCATCTGTGTTTGTGTCCACCTTTTTTTGTCTGATTTGTCCACATTAGTGAGCCTCCATGTTGAACGTGCTCGTACGCAGTTTGTTTGTTAAAAGAAAGGAGAAGGAAAAAAACCCAGGAAAAAATAAAGGTGTTTGACAGCTGTGTGAGACGGAGACTGTTCAAGTCACTGTTAAACCCAGAGGTGCCACTTACACAATGTTTTGACAGGCAAATCTTACATGGAGGTTATTCGTGTGTGTGTGTGTGTGTGTTAGCAGGTTTATGATATAAGTATAAAGAGTTGCCAGAAGGAATGGATCTTTATTAGTTTTGCAAACAGGATGTGATCCTTCTTCCCCACAGAGCCGGAATGGGTTTATGCTTTTTCTGTCTCGTTGCTCACCACTCAGTATAACTTTTTTTTTTTGGTGGGGGTTGGGAAACTTCTGTTTGTGCAAGAACTTGTTTAAGATGGGAATCCAACTTAAAGTACCCAAGATGTCCTAGTTTATGCAGCTAGATTGAAATGTAATATGTGGGGCTGGCTGCTTTGACTGTGAAATGCCTGAGTGGTCTCCATTACCGGGCTGACAGGATGGCGGCCAGGAGTCGCCCAGGTTCTGATGAGCTACCTCTGGTCTGGTTTTTCAGCTTCAGAGCATCCTCACCTCAGACTGAGGGAGAATCTCTGAACACCGATGTGGTCATATATATATCTCTGTTTTAATTACAGTAACTATGAATTCACTCCCTCCACCTTCTATTCATAAAATCTGAACGTGTTCTGCACCTTTTTTTTTTTCTTCAAATGTGTTAAGATTGTGAAGATGTCTGAAAGCTGCGTTTTCATTTCAACATTCAACACGAGTCAGATGCATTTAGGTCCTTGAAACTGATTATTTATTTTTTTGTGTGTCTAAACTCGTGTGCGGTCACCTAAAATTTTCTTGACCCGCTGAAAAACATCATTTTTCCGTCACACCGTCAGGGTTTCGTTCACGTCTGTGGAGTATGGAAATAAAATGTCAGGCCTTAAACATACATCGACTGGATTACCGCACAATGATGGGAGACGTGCAGCAAAGCTTAAATGGAAACCCCCCCCCACAAACACACACTGCAGGCTTAATGTATACAGTGACGCAATACACAACTCAACACTCCGTACAGGAATAGATGAAAATCAGCAACTAGCTGCAGGGGTGAAATAAGCCTGAATAGTTGAATTACTCGGCTTCGGGGAAGGGTTGAGCAATAATATTATGCTTTTTAGTCAGGGGAAGTAAAACCTTCGAGTGAAAACGGTGGTGCCATCATTCATCCTCCTCTATTTCTTTCTCCCTCGGCGGTTGCAGGAGATGTTTTCTTGCTTCATTTCAGTCATCCTGATCCTTTTGGTAAGATTTTTTGATGCTATTTTTGATCAGTGGTTTCAAGTTAGAAGAGGCAGCAGAAACGAGTTGCCCATCATGGCTGATTACAGTCTATTGATTGAAAAGAGGAAAAGTTTGAAGTAGTTGTAGTGACACTATCAAACTTGGTCCTCATCAACAGTCAGAATGTAAAGCCAGTCTTGGTAATTGGCCCAATCAAACGACATCAAGCATCTCATTTCCATTTTAGGGCCACATTTTGTAATCGGATTTTTAAAAAATCTTTTGTGCGGTTGAAGAAGGGCAGCCTCTATAAGTACCGAAGTATAGATTTGATTATATGATGCAATGATAATTACCACAAGTGCTAGAATATAGCCGAAGATTGAAGAGTCTCTTTCTCTATTTCAGATATCCTCATTAAAGCAGATGCATTTTATGGACGGTAGGAAGTAAATTTAAGGAATATTTAGGATGTTCTCTTGTTTGCAGAGCATAAAATGACATCCTTTTATGTTTACCGGTAGCAGAGGAAAAACAGGTGCTGTCAAATTAAAAGGAGACTCGCATATCATAATCATTTTAATGGACTTTATTATATTTTCCTGGTCATGTGGATGTTGAGGTCAACACGCAGGCATCTCAAACTTTATCTGCATTCAAAGTTTGCAGTGCCACACCCCGACGCCCACCCTTCTGTCAAAAATAAGGATGACAGCTGGAACCACCCCACCCTGTGGAGGACGGGGATTTTCAGGACGTGTGTGTGTGTGTGTGTGTGTGTGTGTGTGTGGTCAAGCCGAAGCGTTTTCCTTCCTTCCTTCCTTGAATCAGCTGTTCCCGTGCCGGGAATGCCTTCTGTTTTTTCTGTAAGCCCCAGCTGACGCTAAAAAGAGTCGTCTAGACGATGAGGCCAGATGCAGTAAGTCACTGTCTGGTTGTTTGTGTAGCTGATATGCAGCTATGTGCAATGGGAAATTTTGGCGTGTGCACATGTGACCGTCCCAAGTTGTGTTGCTCATTATTTGTGCCCGTTACCAGGAACAGCTTCCTCCTGTCGAGGGTGGGGGGACACAGCCGCATGCAGCTGTCTGTTTGTGTGGTAGCTGCTGCTTGTTTACATCACAAGCACCAGACCCACGCCTTTGTGTAAACCAATGACAAGATGCCGTTTGAGGGCTTGTTTTTTCCATATCACGACGCTGTTGAGTCAACTGTCAAAAGCAAACACGAAACGGCAAACGGTGGTGAAGCTGTGTGACGGAATATTCAGGAAGGTCCAGATGTAAACGCCGGGCGTTCATCGGTCAGAGATGTGATGGGTCACAGATCAACGGAGGTGAACTTTGTTGCTTCAGCTGCACCAGAAGGTTGTTGGGATCGGGACAAGAGTGAACTTTCATTCTGTGATGTATCTTTACTCTTTGGGGCGTCGTGTGAATGTATTTAATAAATAACCCGCCCAGAAATGGAGGAAAGTCTCATATATTCACCATAAAGCAGTGGCTTTAGTGCTTATAGTAAATTACGGTTTCAGTCGGCTTAAAGACGTGAATATATTTGGTTTGTTTATAAGTAAACTTCTTATAGAATATCTTTGCTTCAGAGCAATGTTTCCTACTTTATATAATAGGTCTAGAATATTTAGCTCTAGAAATTCAAGTCCAGAGACAAATGACCTTTCACATTTGATGATTTGCTCCTTAATTCAGAAGGTTTTTTTTCAAATTACAGTGTTTTCCGCACTATAAGGCGCACCTAAAAGCCTTTAATTTTCTCAAAAACCGTCAGTGCGCCTTATAGTCCAGTGCGCCTTATAGTGAAGAAAATACTGTGTTTTTGGGGAACATTTTTAAACCAAGATGTTCTCTCAGGTTTTTTTGGGGAGGAAACTCCTTCATTTCGATGCGTACACGCGTGACGTCTGGGTTAAAGGTGGAGATTACGGCGTGGAGGAAGAAGTTTTTCAGAACAGACTGGTGAACTTAAAGGTGACGTAATATTTTCCAGTTGGCTCGTCACATGGGTATTAATCACTTATTATCGTCCACTACTTGCAGCGCTTTTAATTACACTGTATTACAGGTTTCACAGCTCACAGGTTATCCGAAGGAATAAACAAGTTTTTCCTTTATTGGAACTTCAGAGATCAGGGGAAAAATCGAACGTTGAACTTCATCATCAGTAGAGCATTAAATGAAAAATCCAAAGTTGGGTGTGGAGAATCGATGCTCCTCCTCCTCCTGTCTAGTGAGTAGCCACTGCCTCCCCCACCCCCAATTTTCTTTTTTCTTTGAACAATGCCATCCCAAGCCCACCTCCTCTTCAGAGAACACTAATTACAACTTACCTTCAAAGCTGATATTTTCATCTTCCTTGGCGTGAAAGGAAGAATCAGCCGAGCAGCGTCTACTTGGGACTATTTACCAGCACCCCCCCCTCGCCCCATGTTGAGTTAAAAGACCAACCCTGCCCCCCCTCGCCTTGGGATTTGGTCTGCTCCTCCCCCCTCTGCTGTTGGTGTTGGTAGTGATGATGACTGGTCTTTACTCCTCACACACACACACACACACACACACTCCCCCTACTCCAACCACCAACTTAGCAGATTCCACACCGGTGGGTTTACGCACCAGGCGGCGTCACTATGGCGACCACAGCCTTCACCTGCACGCAACCGATTCTCATTTAGCGTCTCGGCGTCGTGTGCGTCTGAAGGTGTTGATGCGCTGAAGTAAATGTCACAACGTGTGATTTTTTTTAAATTTTTTTATAAAGATGCTCTTCCTCAGCGATGAAGAGCGCTTCACTCTTCATTGTCTTTTCCGCTTCACACCTAAAAACCAGACGCGTGTGTGTGTGTGTGTGTTTCTGGCTAATTGCTTATACATAAATGCATGAATTTTAAAGCGTACGTCTTTACTGCCTGAAAGGCGAAATAGCCGACAATGGCAGGAAAAAGTCTGTTTGAAGTCGACTAATTAATAGTTAATCAGTTTCCTTTCCGATCTACAGCGTAATGCACAAACATGGGAGCTGATAGCAGGCTGCCAGTCACACACAACCAACAGGAAGTACAGGAAGTAGACACAGCTGTGAGGCTTAATTGTGCACAGACACAAAACGGATAATGACCGAACATAGCAGAGTTTTTATAGCCTCGCATTCTTACACAACAATTAACATTCAAACAATCAGTTGGAACTGCTTTAACAGTGTTTCATGACACAATAGAACATTTAAAGTGTGTGTGTGTGTGTGTGTGTGTATACATGACAGATTGTGGGGGATGGTGTGGAGCAGGTGTCCTATAGATTTAATGGGTTTGAGCATGGGAGTAGATAGAGGCACTTACGTGTGTGTGTTTTGTGTGTGTGTGTGTGTGTGTGCGCTGTTTCACAGTTTGTCAACTTGCCTCTGTTCTCTAACGTTGTTCTGCTCAGAACGGGAGTGAACCATAAATGTGATGCTGATTTATCCTTTTTGAAATGATGATTAACAAATATTACCTGCCCATACGCTTTGAGGCGGCTCACAGACGCTCCCTCCTCTTCCTCCTCTTCCTCCTCTCACCGCTAACTGATGGCCTGTAACCATCTGTCACACTATAAACGTCCGTCAGGCTCTCAGCAGAGTTGAGGATCGACTCCACGGTATTGAAACCACATAAAAAACTTTTCCCCATAATTGTTTTTCTTCTGCGTCACGACTTCCCAAATGTTGTTGAGAAGCGGGAGACCGTCGGTGAGAAACGTTCCTTCAGTTCAGCCCCGTTTGATTTATGATCCGCTTACAGCATCTGATTTTATTTATGTGCTGTTGTTGTGTTGAATGAAGTATGAAACGAAGGCATTAGATTCGTATAGCAATGGAATCAAGCCTAATTCTGATGTGTGTGTGTGTGTGTGTGTGTGGCTCTGACGTACAGTGTGTTGATCTGAAGCCATTTCTTTCAGCTGTTGTGTTTCCAGGCGAGGGAGACGTCTCCTTCCAGCTGCAGTTCCCAGCCATCTCTCTCACTGTCTTCGTCTTTGAATTATTAATCCGTAATGGGGATGGCGAGTAAATATTTTCAAAAACACAGAATTGGCAGACTTTAATTACATTTATATGTCAAGATGTCACTGTAGCTGTGCCACGCTTGACTGTGTAACTGAGTTTTGGCGCCGCAAAGTCCCTCCCTCTTGGCTGTGCTGCTGCAGAGTCGTGTAATTATCCTCTAATAAAGTTCAAATGCGATCGTTCCCTCACCTCCATGTTGAGGGACGGAGCCACATAGCATTAGAGGTTCAAGGGAGGAACCGCTGCTTCCCGATCGTGTGCTTTCTTTTGCTTTATTTAAACACTTAAAGAGTGGAACAATCAAATAAAAGCTGTTTTACATTGTGGTGGTGGTGGTGGTGGGAAAAAAAAGAAGCAGCTGAGGGTGTAGGAGGGAGGATGAAGAGGCAGCTGTTTAACGAAGAGGGAGAGATTACGATCCACTCCATGCTGTTGACACTCGACAAATCCTGCATCAAAAACGGAGAGGAAAAAATATTAATCGGCCAGCATGCATTTCAGATAAGCAATCAGTAGTCCTTAGACGTATTTATGCTTACAATGTAATAACCAGAAACGCCATCCTGACCTCCCCGTGTTCTAAACTGGAAGTGGCCCCGGGGCGTCTTAATATCAGACCGGTTTGCATACCGAGATCAGGACGGCGCAACACAAACCAAAATTCCGAGCTGTAGGCGCGGAGCCATAAAAATGATTGATTTTTATAAAGACTTCTTTAAAACTAGAAAGAAAAGCGAGCAGAAATCTTATTAACTTTGTCAAATCATTGTCAGAACAGGAGTTCAGCCAGATATCTTAAAGCAAGCGTAGCAAGAACAACTGGAAATTGAAAAAGATTGCTGGCCGGGCTGGTTCCAAAGCTAACAGAACCGTTTCTTGGCTGCTTCCTGAGGTCTTGTTGTTACTGTGAGGTTGCCAGGCAAACAGTAGAGACTTCAGACTTGGCAGCCAAAAAAATACTCCAGCACACAACCCTTCTTGGAGGCACATTCTTTTTTTTCTTTTCTTTTTTCTGTTTGGGGAAAGGGGGCGATCTTGGCATTACCCATTCCTCATGCTAGGCTAAGCTAACGGGATGGATTTGGCGCATCAATCTTCTCATCATCCAACTCTTCCCAAGAAAAATGACTTCCCATCCGAAATGTCAAGCTGTCTCTTTAAAAACAGATCTCCCCTCATTGGGATTCAGAGAGAGAGAGAGAGAGAGACGGAAAGATAGAGAGACAGAGAAAAATGCAATATCCGAATTTGCAAGTCAACTCTTTGTACCCCGGCTAGCGGCTGGGGAGTCTCAGACCTAGCCCAAATAAATGTGTCTACCTTTTCCTATGTTCACTTCTCTCTTCACCCTCTGGCTGTTTTTCCTGCTTTCCAGTATTGTGATACACCTGGAAAAAGAAGGTGAAGTTTTTCCCTCCAGGTGAGGATAACGTTCTCATCTCTTTACCCTCACGTTGGCACCACCGGCGCCGCCTGACTTCGGTCTAATTGAGCCATGCAAAGATCAAATGGTGAAGTGGAGCCCGTGTGCTTCATCCTCCCACTCACAGCGCTCGTATGCTCCGTTGTTCCTGCTGATTACAGCTGTGTTGGGCCAAATGGACAGTTAACTGTTTGTCAGCTGCTAGTGGCCGTCTGGCCCGTCTGACCGGGTCTCCAACGGACGTTTGATCACTTCGTCTCCTTTTCACAGGACACTGAGAAGGAATAAATGATAAAATATGCCTCTATAATCTCATCATGATTTGAGGTAGCTGCTATGATACATTATGGTTAAGCGGCTGGATGAAGTAGAAATTCTCCTTTCTCCAATCATTTTCCATGGTTTGAATGAAGCTTCCTAATGACATCAAGTGGTATTTATCCCGGAGTATTAAATTAGTGTCGATAACGGTCTCAGTTCAGGAGCTTCAGATTTCAGTGGGCATCTATTGACCTGAATGTCATGTTTCATTTCATGTCGAGGCCAAACTCCACATAACTGCTCCGGGCACAGTTTGGTTTTTAGCCAAATAAAAATGGAGAGTCCAAAAACTTTGCGTTGGTTTGTTGAGTTTTCCGAAAAAAGGATGCGGCTATAACAACTAATAACATAAATCTAAAAAGACATTTACGGATCGACCGCCTCTTCAATTTACTGAGGTTGGACAGATGGCTACAGCCGCAGGTCCATCCAGGCAATTGGCTATTAGGGAACCTTTCAAACAAGAGTCTAAATATAGACGTGACGGAGCCAAGAAACGGCTCTTCTTCACAAGGTGCTTTTGTGCGATCAAAGTGTTGTTAGAGCTTCGCTGTCAATGAGTGATAAAATTAAATTAGTATTTGTAATTATTACGATAACAATAAAATGGTGACAGGTGTGATAGATTTCTTCTATGTTTGCAGGGAGTCAGTTGTTAATGACAAAGCTGCAACATTGATTTCTACATTCATACCTGCAGATAATTATCAGAGCCAAAAGTTCAGAAAGGCCTGAATTGTATCTGATGCTGTCTGGAGCCCATTGATCAAAAATCTAAGAATCTGCCAAAGATGTGGGAGGAAATCTAAGCCATTTTATGGTTCATATCCGGCTGCAGTCTGTGGTAATGTGAGTTTTCCTGCTGTATCGCCAGCATCAGCACCGCCACACATCCACTTGTGTCAAATTTGAATGGAGAAGATCAGAAGAGATGAAGGAGATCGTCACCGCCTAGGTTGAAGCGTGACGAAAGCGCGCAAGCCGGATTATTCTGTTGCGTGAATTCGGGACAGGATCCATTTGGAACGGTGCTCGTATCGTCTCTAAATGTTAACGTTTTTCCCCTCCGCCTGGAAAAAAAAAAACCGTCTCCTCTTTCAACACTTTCATCTTCCTCCCTTCAGTTTTCCCTCATCGTGGAATCTCTCTGTCTCCCTCGCACTCGCGCTCTCTCTGGTAATGATGTTAACAGGGTCAAATGCTTTCAGGGGCCTAGAGGGAGAAGGGATCGGAGTGATTTTGGAGAATGGTTAAGCAGCGCTGAGAAGTGTGAAGAGGAAAATACTTTTATGCTCTTCATCTTTCTCCCGACATTTATTTCTCTCTGTCACACTTATGCGCTGCATATTAGTCAGTGGTATCGTTGTGTATTTCCCTCGTTCAGTCGCTGTCTGGTCTTCAGCGCCCTGGAGGCAGTTGTCGTTTCCTTCTTCTACCTATTTTTCTTTTCCTCTTCTCTTTGCTACTTTGCTCTGTGAGAATCTTCAGATCTGTAGGATCCTCCTTCTGTGAGTCAGGACATTGACTGGATCCATGCTTATTATTAATTCATATTTCACTGGCTGGAGTTACTTCAGATCCTCCACTCTTCAACAAGTTTGAGGATGTGGATCATCAGGGATGGGCAGTACTTCAAATTCTTGTTGAGACAGAGGTCTACCGAAACAAAATCCAACACTGTAAATAAAGTTATCCCTGTTTTTTTCTTATGCTATTCACACGCAACTCATCTGCTAGCACACACAATGAAACGGCGTGTCGTGATTGACACACCGTGATGTTCTCCTTTTTATTTAGCGAGCCTACCTGTGCGTGAGATTATTTTCTCTCAGCTGCGTGACCCTGCATCCAGGCAGAAATGTAGACTGTCTGAACAGCATAATGTCACACCATTGTTGGGAGGATGGAAAAGAAACATTTCTTTTCACATCTTTCATCATGTTCTACCTCCAGGACCTAATTCCGATACTATATTATTCACTGGATGCCTTAATTGAGGAACAGATCTGATCGCTAGGGCTGAAAGGATTTTTTACATAGTTGAAATATGTCGATTTGTAAAAACTCCTCAAGGCCAATTATATTCTATTTGAGAACAGGTTATTATGGACTTTGTAGTCTGTGTGTGTGAGTGACTAATAAGAAAAAAGAAAAGAGAAAGTGATGGACATCTCAAATCTGCAAATTGGCCCATCTCCATACTGCTGTGACTGTATTGTCACACCCTGCAGGCTTTTTATTATACACCTTTCTAGGTGTATAATTATCCCGTGTCACAGAAAGCGGATGTGACTAGTATGCATATCTGCCAGTGGCCTCACTGCTGCTCCAATTGAGAATAAGACACTGGCCACAAATGATTGGATTAGTGTTTGACCCCACTTCCACTTAGCATAATCCTCTTTGCAGATTTGTATGTTGTGTGTTGGAGTCATGTGCCCCTGTGCGTTCCGGCCGACAAACATCAAGGTCATTTGGAGCGCTTGTCTTTTGACTGGACGCATCTTTCCTGTATCTATGCTGGAAGCAACCAGCAGAAAAAAATTCAATAGATGGGATACAGGGGTGGGGAGCAGAAGGGAGGGATAATGTGAGGATGGAGGGGGGGGGGGGGCAGCCAGATATTTGAGGTATGCAAAGATGGAGATGAGCATCAATAATAGAAAATCCGAGGCCTTGTTGAGAAAATGCGGAGACGTGACGATCAATCTGTGTAGCCAGAGGTGAAGAAACGGGGGGAGGTTGCAGGCATAGGATTATTGTGGAAAGTTGGTGGAATAGAACGATCATTTGAAGGTCTGCAGGGTTTGGAATGTCATTGTCAGGCTTTCTAAACAGCCTGCAGAGCGATGGGCACTTTGAAGTTTCACAGAGCCGCTTAAATCCTGCCTGAAAGATGCAGAGAACCGCGAGGAAGGGAGAAAAGACAGGAATATATACAGAGAAAGACAGAAGGGGCAGGATGAAGGGAAGGATAGACGAGAGGAAGAAGGGAGTGAGAGTAATCAGGAGTAAGGAGGGAGCTGGTTTCAGGGGGATGACAGGAGATGGGCAGGGGGAGGAAGGCTTTAGTGCACCGGCACAGAAGGAGTCGTGCGCGTCTTTTGATGGATGACTAATATGTTTCCAGCAGCTTTAGATGAGGAGCTGCAACATGAGAAGCGGTGATGCAGCAGTTCAGCTCTGACCCGATCTCACATGGATGTGGGGAGACTGGGTGCCGCCAGATCAGCACTTAATGGAAAATAAAGAACTGGCTTTTCTGAAATCATCCCATTAAATATGATGCGTTCACGTTGTAATCGGTCAGTCTCGTCCAGGAGGGTTTGGTGTTTGCTCAGCGTGGAAGTCCAAAGGAAGTAAATCAGATCGACTGGACTTGTAGGAAGTTGCTTGAAGATGTTTCACCTCTCATCCAAGAGGCTTCTTCAGTTCAGAAATGAAGAAGCCTTGAGGGAAAAATTCTCCACGTCCAGTTGATTCGATTTAATGCCTTTGGGAAAACGCGAGCTGGACGGATGAGAACCTTCAGAAGTGTCTCGTGTTGGCTAAGCTAGCATCGTGGAAAGAAATGCGAGGTTCCATCATCAGTTCAGATGAGGCATATTCACATTATTCAGTTACACCACAAACACAAAATTCTTACATAGAAGAATCTGTCATCGGCAAATTGACATGTAGGCATGATTAAAGAAATTCTGTTTTAAAGTAATTCAAATTCTAACATAAAATTGGAAACACCTTTTCAGAGAAAACCCACACATGTTTAGCAGCCACCTGCAACGAATCCTTGTTTTTTGGAATCTGTACCTTTTGACTGGTTTTTCTATTTCTGTATGCTAATAGAAAATTCAGTCATTTTCTTTTTAAGATTATCATCTTATTATATACTGTTCTTTAAATCTGTGGCAGGAAATTCAAAATATACTGTAAATCAGTAATACTAGTTATAAAAATATGAGCTGTATTGGAAATGTTAGATGTGTAACCCCTAAAAAAGCACCACCAGTTGACTAATTTTATCTGCTATGGTGTTTCAATAATATCACTGTGAAGACATCATATTTCTGCTGTTGGTTTAATAGAAAAGAAGTTTCCAGTTGTATCAACGAGTAGAGTCTCATAATTGACCTGATTAATTGTGGCGATCTGAAGAACAATCCAATAACTAATCAATAAGAACTGATTTATCAATCACCCATAAATTACATTCAGAGTAATATGTGGGTTTAAACTCACTCCATGATGTTTGAGGGACTGTTTGGAAAGTGTGGTGAGCTAAACCCCAGGAACAAGTTGTTCTCCATCAGGGCTCCATTGAACCGTTACACTGAAGGTCAGTAGTATCACCACATGTCAGTGATAATACTGACATGTCAGTGACAAACAGGGGGGCGATAATGTAGTTCAAGCACTGATTGAACAGCGAAGTGCCTTCACAGCTCCAACCCGACATTGTAGACAGCTCAGCTGTTGGCTCTGATGTCATTGTCCTGGAATCGTCTTAGTCAGACGCAGTGCGTGTGTGTGTGCGTGTGTGTGTGTGTGTGTGAGACAGTGGTGTCATCCGACAATGCTGCGGAGTGTCGTGTCAGAAGGCTGGAAAAAGCCCCGCCGTTCTTTAGCTTCAGGAAGGCCTCGGCAGCGTGTGTGTGATCATCATGTGATCAATAAACCAAGCTGAGATACTGAATAGAAGCAGTGTGATTTGTAAAAACACCACCAGCAGCTAACCTACAGCCACAACTGTCCAACACTAGGGGGAGGGTGTGTGTGTGTGTGTGTGTGTGTGCGTGTGTGTTTGTGTGTGTGTGGGAGGGGGAATGTAGTGTAAACGTAAGAGATAGTTACTGTGAAGCAGAGAGGATGTTAAAGTTAAAAAGCTGTTCTGGTGCATTATTAATGCCCAGCATTGTGCTCACAGACACAGCATCTTACAGTATTTCTCACACACATGCATAGTTGACATGCAACACATACACACACACACGCGCATACAAATGCAAACACACTCACACACAGCTGCAATCCCCAGTTGCTTGTGCAGAGAGGAAACGTTGTGCTTGTAGCACTGTCTAGATTTAGTGGTATGTGTTAGTGTTCTGTTGTCTCTGAGTGGTGTGTGTGTGTGTGTGTGTGTTTTAGGGGTTGAGGTAACGTTCATATGTTGTCTGACTGAATATAGGTAAGAAAGAAACAGAGTGTTCAACATTTATTCAAAAACAAAGTACCAGTTAAAGTCAGGATGTGACTTCATGACTCCTCTCCTACCCTTCCACCCAGTTTCGTGGTAATCCATCATGTTGTTTATGTTTAATGTTGTCTATGTTTAGAGGTCAAAAGGAATCCAAACGACCCCATTTGACTCCGCCCCTTTATCCGAACTTTTCCATAATTCTTCCTCGCTGCACGTCCAACCTGTAGGTTTAGTGTAATCCTGCTGGCAGACGCTCAGACTAACAAAGACAAACCACTGTTGGTGCAGGTTTTACCTACTCGGTGGAGGTGAAAAGAAAAACTGCTCAGAGCGAGTGAATGTTGAAACTGAATTGGTATTTCTTGCCTATTAGATGAATCGGTGTACCTTTTTTTTTAGTCCGGAGTTTTAGCCTTAGACTTAGAGTACTCATTCTTCAATCTGACTGGTTGGTCTGTAGCTTTAATCTGTAGTCTGTGCCCATCGTCGCTAAGTAACAATGACGATGGATGTGTCAGTAAAACCAGTATTTACAGCCCACTTCAAAAGCACCTATGAAGCTGGACACGCTTAAAACGCCCCGCTGACTCGTGTTTTACCAGCTCCCACTGACCTCCGACCTGAACACCCCCATGGGCGCCTCTCACCTCGCTGTAGTGCTGTCCAGAGGTGAAGGGTGATTGCGTGTAAAAGCAGTTATAATCGAGTCTCTGTGACTGTGTTTGGACGAGTGTCCATCTGTGCATACGCCAACCTCAGCAAGCACTCTGCAGGATGCTCAGCTGCACATCACATTGTTTCCGAGCATGCTGGGAGATGTGTGCGGTACATAGTCTCTCACATTGTTAAATATTTAAATGGCAGTTTAGTAACCCATGTTCTCTCTTTCGCTTCTCCCTTCCTTCACCCTATCTGCACCCTCTTTCTGTCTTTCTGCCTGCAGTCGGTGTTGCCGTGGCCCAGAGAGTGGTAACGGTGCAAGAAGGACCTCTGATTCGGACCGAGGGCTCTCACGTGACCATCTGGTGCAATGTGACAGGCTACAAAGAGGGAGTGGAGCAGGACTTTGAGTGGTCCGTTTATCTGCCGTCTGTGCCAGACAGGGAGATCCGCATCGTCAGCACGGCTCAGCCCAACTATGCCTACGCCATTTATGCCCAGCGGGTGAACAGCAAGGAGATCTATGTGGAGAGGCTGAGCCGTGACTCCGCTGTGCTCCACATCACCAAAGCACAAGCCAAGGACCAGGGTCTGTTTGAGTGTTACACGCCCAACACCGACGGGCGCTACCTGGGATCCTACAGCGCACGTACTAACCTCACTGGTGAGTCTCTACACACACTAAACATGCACTGTTTACAGGCTCAACGCCTGTCGTCACAGAGAAACTGTTCTTACTACACAAGCCCATGTGCCGATGCTCTACATATAACTGTTATTGTACCATGCGATCAGCACGACCCTTCCATCTGTTGCTGTTGGATCATTATAATCACTATATATCAGCCAAGTCACCCTTTTCATAGTTACTACAAGCAAGAACTTCTACAACAGGAGGACCTGTTTGTCATTCGTACTTCTTCAGAGGTCATTCAAGTTGCCACTGTCAATAATTATTTGCCCTAAAGGAAAACTAACTGCTATACTAGCCTGACCGTTCACAGGCGTGGGTTTATGCTGCGTCATCATGGCATAATGACATTGTGCCGATTCTTATTTATGTCAGTTTCTGTATTTGGCCACAGGTGGTGCTGTGGAGCAATACTGGTACCACACACACATATTTAGTGACCTCTGGTAACAGATGCTGAGCATGACTTTTATTCATTCATTTTCTTGAAGATGAGACACTCTGTAATCGTCTTGTCTTCAGCCGCTTATCCAGATCCAGGTCAGGGGTTAACTGACTACTGAATGACTACTACTTGGTTGGGTAGACACTGGTTAAGTTGCCAGTTTATTGCAGTGCCACATGGAAAGACAAACACACACTCATAGCTGCAGTCAGTTTAAAGTGATCAGTTCAGCACTATTGCATGTTTGGTTGGTGGGAGGAAGCCTTAGAATCTGCGGAGAACCCCAATAGAACCCACAGCGACACAAGCAGAACATGTAAAGTCCACACAGAAAGGCCTTAAGAGGAGTCAAACCAAGAACCTTCTTTCCATGAGGCAGCAGCGCTACCCACTGCATCACCATGCTGCCCACATAATTGCTTATTATTAGAAAAATACTAATTAACATAAAAAATAGCAGCAAACAACACTTTAATTAGCACAATATAATAAAATCCAGGATTGGGCATACACACAATGAAATGTGTGACTCACGCAACTGTTTGTGTGATGCATTATATACATCATTAAGGATGAATTTGCATCCAACAAAGTGTGTTTATTTGTGTACTGGAGCATCTTTCCAAGGAAATTTGAAGTGACAGCATTTATATATAAATATTTTGCAGGGATTAGCTCACAATAATAACCAAGATATTAATGATCATACTATTATTATTATTACTATTAATAAATGTTATTATTATTTTCATGAACAGAGATTAATTATTGCAAAAAATAAGTGATTCTATTCTGGAATACTAGTGCCATCTATTTTTTTTATGACACTGATTTGTTACAGGTTGTGTCAACCTCCAGTCTTTGGTGCTGATTGGGGTCTGGGGCCCCGTGAAGCTGCCTGATCCAAAGCTGCTATCAATCTGAATGACAAATTGCTGTCAGAGTTGTGAAGTAAAACCCAGACAGTGTGATGTCAAATAAAATAAAGTGACATAATAACCTGAGTCTACGCAAACACTGGATGTGGTCCATGCCCTCCTGGAGGTAGTGTGAGAGGAAATGTGCTTCTAGTGTCACAATGATCCCCTCTGAAAATTACTGTGGGAAGCCAAACATCCCACCATGTCACACACAGACACACCCAAACCATCCCTCACCTTGAACCATTTTAATAACACACCTGGTGTGTTTGACTGATGTAGAGCTCTTTCAGACAGGAAAGCTAGTTTCTGTACTCCTTATCTGTGTCAGACGTGCAGAAAACGAGCCCACGCTGCTGAAGACATAAACGTAATGGCTGGGTATTCCATCCATTTCTTAAGTTTGACCCCGAGAGGAAGATCAGCAGCACCAGAGATGAAGACAATAAGTGCAAACCAAATTGTTATTGACAGAAAGTTTGAGTTGCACTTAATTTGCCCCTCGGTGTGTCACTGGAAACATAACTTTTAGGTCTTTTCAGTCCAGATTGCAGAAACAGAAGTCTGCTGGACAGATCAATAGGCTGAATAAGTATTGCCTGGACCTCAGGAGTTGCATTTCTTCCTATGAACAGCATGATTTGATTGTGGCTCCGGGCACTGGAGTAGGGCTCTTTAAGCCAGCCCTGCTGATCGCATGCAGTATTTATAGAAATGTGTGTGAGAGTCCTTGCCTGCCTGTCTGTGTGTGTGTGTATGTGTGTGTGTGTGCATGCGTGCAGAGGTGTTGAGGCACTATTGTTATCTGAGCCATCCTGTGTCTTTGACCTCTTAACCCACTCCCAGGGGTCACGCTGTGGGCTTCTTCCGACCATCAGCCCCTCCACGATACGCCAGCAGCTGCACGCCAACTCAGACAAACAACACCTTGTCTTCCACCCCCCACCCCTCTCCTATTCCTCCTCCATCCCCTGCTCTCCTGTCTTTCATTCTGTCATCTGTTTCCATTCATTAGCCTTGACTCCTTTTTATAATTTGTTCTTGCCCTGTGGATAAAAAAAAAAAAAAGATGCTGATAGCACCTTTGAGAATGTGTGTTTCAAGGGTAACGCTAAAGGACGACCGCAGCAGGAGAGCGTTGTAGAAGAAATATTGGAAGACAGGACATGAAATGGAAGGCCAGACCAGGAGGTGTGTGTGTTAGCTTGTGCTACTGGTGAAGGGTTGTTTGGTTTAATAAAGGGGTGAGGAGGCCACACAGTTATCTGTGCCCTGAGTGTTGTATTAAGGCTGACTCGCCAGATTGTTTTCATCCACTGTCACCTGTGTGAAGAATAGAGGAGGGTTTTATGTGGAACGTAATACCTGTTGCCTAAGGAGGAGAACAGTTTCTACAGTGTGTGTAGATACTGTTCCTTCTGATACCGAGACGCTGTGTTCTCCTGTCTTGTGTGTCACATGACCTCAGCAGTGCGTGTGCGCTTGATTGTCTTGAAAAGGGTGATCCTCCTGCGGGAGTGTTTTCTGAAGAGGAGCACCAGATGGAAAGCGTGTTTGTTTAGTGATAGTAATACTAGTGATACTAATCTCAGATAAATCACAGTCTAGCTCTCTTCAACCACAATTATAGCTCCAAACAATATGTAGCATTTAACATTGGATGAGATAGACATTTCCCAGAGCAGCAAGTATCCTAAAAATAACCTGAAAATATGTGTATTCATATTTATGTCTGCTAGATCATAAAGCGTGTGTTTAAAGTTGGTTTCTGTTGCCTCGACGCTCTCCAATTTATTATCTTGTTTTCCATCTTTAGCATAAACTTCCCCGAAAAACTTCAGTAGAATCGACATGTTTGTTTTGTGCCTGTTTTTCTTTTCATCCGTGAACATAAAGAAGAGAGGGATATAGAAAAGGTTCCGTCTGCCCGTCACATTTCGTTTCCAGGGCACCATTTAAAAAACTGCATAATGTTCAAAACAATACAATCAGCATCTAAAATGTCCTTTGTTAGTTAGGGATTTTTATTGTTTCCGTTTTAAATGTTCTGTTTCCATGGTTACACGTTGAATTTACTTTCTTTTTCTGAGTAGGATTTGTCTCGGTTGGCAGTTTATGGGGCATAACTCAAAAACTTTTTAATACCCCCACACAAAAACTTTGTTCACACATCTCCCATGTACCATAGAGGAACTTTAAAACCTTCCCCATATATACAATTAAGAAGAACTGCAATAACAGGAACACTGTAGATAACTACTTCCTATCTGTGAATTGTCTGTTCTGCAGTGAAGATGTCACTGGAGTGGGTCTGCTTCTCCTGGAAACGGGCTTGACAGAAACCAGGTCTGTTAGAACGAGTCACAAGTTCAGACAGGACATCTTTATACTTTAAGTTCGTGACACACAGACGCTCTTAAGTATTTAACTCACAGTAGCCTGGAGTCATGTTTGCGTCATTGGGGCAGAGTTGCTGACGAGACGACTCGTGTTTGTACCAGATGTGTCAGTATGGCCCAAAGTAAGTGCAGTTAAATCATCGTCATACGTGCAACAGATGCCGGAACACGACATGAACGTTACTGATGGCTAACTTTCCTTTAGTCTCCTAATAGTAAATTATACTTGTGTTGGAGGATCCTGAGTATTTATTCTTGTATTACATTGTAGAAGGGAGCTTTTATCTAATTTGACAGTTAAGTTCAAAAGAATCGAGCTTTGAAATTCAGCAGTGGCTTTCAGTGTGGTGTTCAGCCTTTACAGAGGGTGCCCCAATGAAAAGAGGAATAGTTTTCATTGGCCTGTTTTACTATAAATAAGTAACACAATGGCGTGATGTGTGATTCTTCTCTTGGGCTTCATTCAATTCATACAATAAAAAAATAATAATTAAATTTTATCATCAGATTGGGGATCCTGTGGAAAAAATCTTATGAGCCTGTGTGATATTTTAAGGATGCTGATGTGAATAGTTTGTAAGATATAATCTGTCTTGTTTAATGAATAACATTACATAACATTATGGACGAAAAAAGCTTAATTCGTCTTTATTTTTCTCAGTCATGGACTTTTTTTTTTCCAGCTGGGGTTGTTTGCTCCCTGCTCTGTTGGTGGTCAAACGTTATACAATCATGTGTTTAACCTGGATGTTGCAAAGCTCTCTGAGGTTAAAGGTCACATGTGGATCCTCTCAGCCATCCCCCATACTCTGATCTTTGAGGTTGTCGTAGCTCAGTGTGTTTCGTTTGAGTGTGTGTGTGCTGTTGTGCGTCCGCGTGCTCGTGTACATGTGTACCGGTTTGACTTCCGCCTACACATCAGATTGCGGAAGAAAAGGACAACAGCGTGATATGGCCATCATGTTTGTCCTTATCCTACGCACCATCCTGCCAGTGAGCGAGTCCAGCACCCAGCAGAACAACAAGCCTCGCTGAGACAAGCACCACACTGCTCTTACTTATGAAGCTCCATACCCCCAGTGTCCTAGAACGAACACAGGAGTCACCGTCCTGGCAGATACACAGATTCTAGCCTCCTCGTTTGGCAGCAGTCATCCATTCCCAGCGCTGCTGTAACGTAGTAATGGAGCCAGAGAATGAAAGCCTGGGTGAATTTCAAACAGAAGCATTCTCGGTTCTTTCCGTTGTTCACTCCCACCACACAAGAGAAAGGAATAAGAGGTTCATCTTCAGATGTGTGACACCAGAAAAAATCAAGTTTGGCACTGAGTGGTTCTGAAGAAAGGAAAGTGAAGATGGATAGTAAGAAAAGGCAGAGATAAGCAAATAGAAAAAGAAAAGGATTGGGACAGAAGTGACAGTTTTGGAAATGGGCAGTGGGGCAATGCTGAATAGTGTGCGTGTGTGTGTGTGTGACCAATAAATGATGAGTTCTTCCTTGTGACTTCAGTGTGATTGGCTACCTCCCTGAGGCTTTACCCACACTATGGCTGACTCTATAGGGCTATGTTTTAAATAGTGCCTGCCTGGTACTGATTTGATTCCCGAAGTTATTGCATCCACCGACTGATGTACAAACTCTAAATGCAATCAGCCTGCACCAATTGAGGAGGAAGAAAGAGGAAGAAGACAAAAGGCTAGAGATGACACAGGAAATTCAGATAGAAACTGCATGGGTGAATAATGAACCAAGGCAAAATATGACATTTAAGCTGTCTCACTTTTTTTAAGTTACCAAAGTTTCAGCCTTTACAATGCGCATTCTCGCATCAAGACGTGCGACTTCATCCCATTGCGGATATTTAGTAGGTAGTCACGTGGTAATTTACGCACATTCTATTGGCTGACAGCATCCGGAAATGTGCTGTGTTCCGAGACTCACGTAATACGGCGTGCTTCCGTGTATTAGAGAAACACTTAAAAGCGCTTTAAACAGTCTGTAAGAGTGTGGAAAAAGGTGATACAGATATAAGGTGGTTTAATATCAGTATGGGTAGGGTTCATAAATGTTTAAATTACTGTAAATAATAAATTAACGCAATATGTCGTTATTTGTGGATGGTTCCTGGAACGCTTTAATTGCGAGGAACAAGGGATCACTGTATAGTTTCCCATCGTCAGTGAAGGACTCTTATCGTGACAAAGCTGTGACCCAACTGGAAGTTGGGAATCTATAAATGAACACACAGCCAAGCTTAACCTGGTTGTGTTTGCCTACACAGGAGTGTTGTGGTTTTCTCAGTATAACTGAACTTGTACACGGCTAAACATACATACAGAGGCTGAATCATGCCTCAGCTGAGCTCAGCAGTGTGTGTGTGTTTGTGTGTTTGTGTGTGTGCATGTGATTGTCTTTCCACAAGAGAGTTGGCGCTGCCAAGTTGCACTCCTCCACTTCACGTAATGAGATCCTCCGAATGTGGAGATGTCATCCCACATTCTATCTATTCCACTGGGTGACGCAGAGACCACGCCTCCCATGTCGCCCTCGCCTCTCTCTCTCTCTCTCTCTCCCTCTCTCTCTCTCTCTCTCTCTCTCGGTCTCTTGTCTCCTCATGTGTTTCCTGCTCCTACCATCAATCCAGAGGTCCAGAGGAGATTCAGTCTGGGTCACTACTTCATCCTCCCGCTGGCGTTGGTCTTGCAGGTGTATGGTTTTGTCAATACAGATGTTCATTGACTGAAAAATGAGAAAGACGTGAGAGTGATTGAAGAACACAGCAAGACAGGAGGAAGCCGGTGGTTGGATAAAGACAGGATGGCAGAGGCTGTAATAGAAAAAGGAGATGAGACTGTGTGTTTAGAAAGGAAGGCGAACTGGAGGAAAAGTGTAAATGAATAGACTAGAAATGTCGTTTCCATGTCTGCTGGCATCGATTGGGATCAGTGGCCTGACTGGAGCTTTTTGTCCTCATCCGTCCTCACGGTGACACGTTTAGCTCTCTGTCCCTCTGTTTCCTCCCTTGCCTGAGAATTACCTCTGTTTTTACCACAAATAATTTCCCACTCAGTCTGCTGTGTGCATATGTGTATGTGTAAGCACATTTTCTGGCTTGCCGTTTCCTTGCATATCTTATCGTCTTTGGCGAGCAGGACTTCCTGCGAATCCAACCCCTCATGCACAAACACAAACAAGCTGTCAGTCAGGACAGATGTTGCACCCATAATTGAGTCTGAAAGAGAATGTGCTTTAGCGCTCGCATCGTAAAACATCTTTTCCACTGAACATCAGTGAGAAGCGCTGCAACAACTCTTTGAATGACTGTGGTAGACAACACAACGGCAGAACATATAGTCTTCTTAGGTTGTAAAAGGCAGACACCTGCATCAGTAGTGTGGCAGTAGTTGTATCAGGCTTTGGATTCAATGAGTGTAGAAGTAAATAAAGTCAATTTAGGGTGGTAAATCAAATGAAAACTTATCTGTCAAATCTTCCTCTGACACTAGATACTCTGAGGTGGGCCTTGCCAACTGCCTTCTTGCACAGACTTGGAAGTAAAAAGCAGTTTTTCGATATTAGAGAATGTTCACTGTGCCCATTGCCACATTCAAAGAAGACCATTAAAAAGCTAAAGTGTTTGACTTATTTCATCTGTGCTCTGCAATGACTGTCCAGCAATGCATATCCTCTTGTTAGATGAGAGGGACCTGTTCCCTCAGGTCTGCACACCCTGCCCTCCCTGCCTACTGGCCTTGAATACTGGAGACCCAGTGGACTGTTGAAGACCTTGGATTAGGATAGTGCTTCAGCAAAATAATGCTTGCTGAGTAGCATGTGGGGCCAATTAATATGTGGCCGCCATTAAAGATGAATATAAATGCTCTAGCAGTCACAGGCAGACTTTCAGGCAAACACGATGATAAGAATTGCTCAGCCGAATTCAAGGAAGAGCACAACTCCAAAGTTTTAGAGACCTATATCTTCCACACTCCGCATTTCACACTTATCCATTTTAGTCCTGTCATGATGGGAGGCATCTCACTCTTGTAATCACCCAGGTGTCAGAGACACACTCTCTACACACACCCTACCCTCTCTGCTGACCCTCTTGAATACTACGAGCCCAGTGGACCGTTGAAGACCTTGGGTGAGGATAGCGCCGAAGGACTGCATCTAATGCAAAATATTGCTTGCTGTAGTCGTACGTGAGATCGGTTAAGAAGCAGTCAGAAGCTGCTTACCACTACAGACTAGTTAGATTCAAGTGTAATGGCTTTGCAGCGTACACTGCCTTGTATATTTTATTAAAATATAAGCAACACCAGAGACGCTCTTCATTTAGCCTTTCACCCACTCTACCGAGCTAAGCTAATGAGAGAGAATTTAATATGTTAACACATAGATGTGTGTGTGTGTGTGTGTGTGTGTGTGTGTGTGTATGTGTGTGTGTGTGACCTCACTAATGTTGTGTTTGTATATATGTTTATTAACATTTGTATAATGAGCTAAAGATGTGCTAGCGTAGTTGAATTGATTAGCTTAGCTAAGCGCCAACCCTCAGGGGCCCCGCTGCCTCTCCTCTGTGAGATTAACAGAACACAGTCACAGCTTTAATATGAATTCAGCATTAATATGTATGTGAAAGGATATGCTAACGAGTGTTTGTGCCCATGTCGTAATGTGTGTAAGTAAGAAGGGGTACAGCCATCGCCTGCAGGACCCCAGAGTATATGGTCCAGGGCCATGCTGCATTGTTTGATGTTGGAGGTGGCTTTGAAGCTTTATCTGAGGAGGTGTGTGTTCCTGGTTCAAGTCCCACATCTGATAACCCCCCCACCACACACACACACACAGTTACAAAAATACATTTGCATATGTTCA
Source organism: Antennarius striatus (assembly GCF_040054535.1). Classification (NCBI taxonomy): domain Eukaryota; kingdom Metazoa; phylum Chordata; class Actinopteri; order Lophiiformes; family Antennariidae; genus Antennarius; species Antennarius striatus. The sequence continues at coordinate 15,373,352 of NC_090787.1, forward strand.
TACTATATGTACATGAGCATGTAATAACTGTTCAGAGTTGCTGTAACCGAGTGACTAGTGGTGACTAATTGTGCAGTTGTTTGTGCACTACTTTTGGTTGTTATAGCATGATTGTTATGTAGTTTGACGACTTGGGAAATGCCATTAAGATGAAGAACGGTTTAGTCAAGTATTCGCCCAGGATAATTAATAAATCTGAGTTTTTACTTCTTAGCAGATTTTTTATTTGGACTGATTTAGCCACAAGACAGTATTATTGATACGGTGTGTTTAGTGTCAATTATAAAAGCCAAATTGTACCACAAATGCTACATCCACCCATCTCCGTTCAAATCCATGCAGGGTTGGTGTTGGAGCATACCAATGCCCAAACCTCTAAGTATGGCTCAAGTCACAACGGATCCTCCTTTCAAACCTTTCTCAGGTCGGTTGATAAGCGCAGCATCCGTCTCCGTCGTGGGATCCCCATCGCCATGCTGTCAGAGAGGATTGCTGATTCCCGTTTAAAGATTAGCATTGCATCCAGCTCATTAACATGCTAATCGCAGCCTCATTATTTGCAATGGGGAAACAGAGGTTTAGCTAAAATGTTTGATGGCATGGATTTAAGTGTGGGCCGTTGAGCCAGCCACGGGCTTGTTTAGAGGAGCGGTGAGAAGTGAAAACTAAGAGGAGTCAAAGGTTAAACTCATTTGAGGCAGCACCAACTTATGCAAAGTGAAGGTCCTCTTCCTCTATCTCAGGGACACGCTGCGATTTGACATCTGCAGTGCGGAATCTAATGAGTGCACACACTCACCAAAGTGTGTATTGCAAAGCTTTAGGAGGGATATTTGAGTGTGTGCAGCCCACACCCGTTCACCCACAGACAGACATGTCTGATCCGTCCATCTCTGAGTGGAAGGCAGCCAACAGCATGTCGCCACCTGTGCCCCCCCTACATATACAGTATACAGAGCTGGGTGTGGGGTATGGCTGATGGGAAGCAGGGTGGGGTCGGCGTATGTCAGCTCAGACAGTTGCTCCCTCATCTGCTGCCTTGCTGGACGTGTGCCTGCCTGGTGATTTAACCGCTGCCCACTTTCCACAATCCCCCCTCTCCTTCAAAGAAACTCCCTCAAACACCCCAAAAAAATACATGCACACCTGCTATTACACACCTCTGGCCAGCTCCCGCACTCTGAAGAAAGGCTCCAAATTTTGTCGTTTCATTTTTATTCCCGGTACAAAAAGACACGACTGGATTCCCGGACTCATCTGCAGGTGCACCTTTTTTTTTTTTAGGGGAGAAGGGATCTGGAACCGGCCCAAAGACAGGGCTTTGTACACAGATTAAAACACAGTGATATGTTTTGTTAGTCTTATTTACACACACACACACACACACACACACACACACACACACACACACACACACACACACACACACACACACAGAAATGGTCAGATGGCTGGGGCTGTAACTGGTTCTATCCTCGGGGAGGTCTTTAATTGGTCACAGTGCTTTACCATCTGGGGCTGTAGCGATGGATGGAGGGATGAAGGGGGACCGGGGGGGAGGGGGGGGGGCTCCTCTAAGGGTTACCGAAGGGGAAGAGGAGCTGAGATAGACGGTAAGTGCAGCACAGGGATGCAGCTTATTAGTTTTAATGCTGGCACCTCCAGTAATATTAGAATCATAATATACTTGATGAATGCTGTGTGTAGTGCACAAGTGGGATTGTGGGTAAACTTGGATGCAGGTTGTGTGTTTGCGTGCCTGTTCATGGTCAAGCCTGGCTGCAGACCAGTTATTGCATGGCACCGTGTGTGTGTGTGTGTGTTTTAAGGTGGTAATGGTGGTTACGACTCTGGGGTGGTGTGTGTTGGGGCTGAAGTCGGCACCAAAACCACACACACACACACACACACACACACACACACACACACACACACACACACACACACACACGTGGTAACAACCTCCAGGAGGGTAGAGATGAAGAAGACAAACACTGGTGGAGTTTGTAGTGTGGGTCTCCCGTCTGGAGCTTTGTGTGTTTGCTGTAATTGGATGCATGAGCAGAGTGAAAATGCACCCCCCCTCCCTCCCCTTAAAAAAAAAAAGTGACAAATGAGGCAATGGAGAAAGTGGGTCTGCAGATGAGAAGAAGGATGGAGCGGGCAAGCGGACTGAGGGGCTATGGGTTTTTTGGGGGGGGTTTTTGGGGGGGGGGGGTGTTTCATGTGTTTAGGCATGATGAGTAAATCTTTGATGTTGTAAAGGATTTCAGTCAACGATAGCTTTGCACACAGCTCTGCTCAAATGCTCTTAGGAAGATTTGTCTTTCATACTCCCACCTCTCCTCAGACTACCCCTCCTCTCACGCCTTGCCTTTTAATCTCCCGCTTACTCTCCATCTTCCCAACACACTCACTCAGGCTCATTTCCTGGCGGGGCCTCAGTGAGAGGTTGTGTCATATTGTGTGTGTGTCTGGGTGTGTGTCCATGTGTGGTTACGTGTGTATTAGTTGGTGTTAAATCCTCTTCTTCTCCCTTTATGTAAACAGCATCTCATATTTGAAAGCTACTCTTCACCGCGGATTCCTCTCTTATCGCAACATTCAGCTTTTAAACGCCGTGCCACCATTCTTCAGCAACAATAATGGAAGCCCACTTCTTCGCTCATTGCCCACCTTTCGTTTCATTTCTTCTCCTACTTTCTCCTTTTGTGTTGTTGGAGCGGTCCACATAGAAAGCTACAAACATTAATGGTGACTAGAATAAAAGACTTGTATTTTTTCAGGGTTGCTCTTATTCATTCAACCAGGAAGGATGAGAGTAACCGTGTTTGACCTGAGGAATAGTTCATCTAAGCTTCCTCAAAATCCATCATTTAGTCGCACAGGGACTCGAAAAGTGCGCGTTTCATAATGGCGTCTTCATTTTGATTAGTTTGTACATTTTTAGCTACATTTTAAAACATGTTTGATGTCATTTTGCCATTCTGTTGTGATAGAGGTTATGTTCTACCCACGTGAGCACAAATTAACTTATTTTCAGTGCTGTAGGTATCTGTGGCCTTGGATAGAAATTTTCTTGTCTTTTTATTGGAAACTTATTTCCATTTCATTCTGTGTATCATATCTTAAAGCTTTTGCTCACGTCTTACTTATTAACCTTGTGAGTTTCTGGAAAATAGCTCATATTCCTATTAACTCTAAGGACATATTCTAATGTATTTATTCCTGATGAGGCAAACTGAGAGTGTTTAATTGACTCTTGAAGAGGTATAAAAACCTCCACTCGTTGTTTTATTTATTCTTTTCTTGGCACGCTGAGAAGTAAATGCATCGCTGACGATCCGTACTCGCGTTTTAAGGTTCACAAACTTACTGGAAGATCGTACTACAGTTTCCTGTTTTCACATCCAGCGGATAATTCATATTTGCCGACCTCGGGTTATGTTTTTGGTCAACTGGCAAATAACTGTCTTTTATCTGTTATTTATGCCTACCATTTCTTAAGGGTAGTATTTGACTCTTTTTTAGCTGCTTAAATCTCCTCATAGATGTAAAGTGTGTCTTACTGCTGCTGGGAGCTCAGCAGGAAGCCCTCGGTCAACTTGCTTCAGGCTTCCAGCCAGACAGACGTGTTCACCAGTCATGTTTTTGTTCAAGTCATTCCTTGACTCTTCTATGGTTCTAATGAGCTTTCACCGTTTAGACCACTGCATTAAGGAGTCCAGTAAGACTGTATTGTTGGTCATTAATCTATCGCACCCTTATTGATTAGTTGTTTGCCGCAGGATCATTTTAAACAGGATATTACAAAGCAATTTGAAAAGAGTCTCTGTTTATGAGGTCAGTGTTTCTGGAGTCAAAAGCACGGCTGGTAGGAATAGTTTAGGCCTACCTGTTGGAGGTGAGCAAAGGTGCAGCAAACGCCTCCCATCTGCAGCTCTTTGTCACATGTCTGACTATTCCTTCGTTTATCTGGTGATAAACCTTTACAGTATTTTCCGCACTATAAGGCGCATCTAAAAGCCTTTAATTTTCTCAAAAACCAACAGTGCATCTTATTGTCCAGAGCGCCTTATATATGGAAAAAGATTTAAAATAGGCCATTCATTGAAGGTGTGCCGTATAGTCCAGCGCGCCTTATGGTGTGGAACATACTGTAATTATCTATTATCACTTGAAAATCCCACCCTTTTTTCCCCAATTTTAAATGGCTGTTACAGTGAAGCAGCAAAAGTGGGTACATTTCATCAGCAGTATCTTCACACAGTTTCTATAAAGCTGAAGGGAATATGATGAAACACCGAAAAGAGAGAGCGAGCAGATATCTGAAAGTACAAACAGCGACGCAGGAGAGATACTGAACTTCAAACCTCAGAGATTCAGCTACATGGAGGAGCTCAACATTCTCAGACTTTATACTCCTGTTTCTCTGGGGTCTCCAAGCACAGACACGCATCTTAAACTCTGTACCCGGCACATCTAAAGCGGTAATGGAAATGCAAATCTCGACATCCAAAGGTACCGATGGGAAAGACCCATTAGATGATAGCTGTGAAACCAAAACAATGAACGGAAAATGATGAATGTGTGCTGGAGTGCAGAATCAGTCGATCAATTTCTACAGACTTGTCAACCCAACTGACACTTTTCACATCATTCATGATTTAATCTGTTATTAATGTGGAAAAAAAAAAGTGTATCGGGACAACTTTTAGATTCAACCTGACATCATAAAACATGTTGATCCTGCATAACGTTAAACGCTATCATAGGAAAAAAAATACAGTGCGTGCCTTCTTGCTGTAACTGCACATATCCAGTCATTTGTATTCTAGATGCAACGAGACTCCGTCTGAAATATACTGTTAATAAGCTGCACCCCTCAGGACTGTGATTCTGGCGGAGTACAGCTGAGTCACGGCTCTGGAGGACATGTTTGGACGGGCAGAGGGGGTGTACCTCGCTCCTTGTTCTACTTTATGTGTCAGAAAGCAGCTGTTCCTTCAGGCGCGACGATCTGTGTGTTTCGGTGTGTGTGTGTGTGAGAGAGAGACGGTCAGGTTTTGATGCGTCTCTTCTTCTGCCTTTAGGTATAATGAGCTTTAATAGCCGCAAGGCCTCACTGTATTTCTCTCTTCCTCTCACACACAGCCGATGTTACTCCTTTTACTAGTTCCACGTCCCTCCAGGATTAGGGAAAGTTTGACTGACGTGTGGAGTAAAAGCTGGTAAGGGATCAGCGCTCAGCAAAAAAAGAGCTGGGGGAGGAAGGATGATGAGAAAAACAGAGAAAGTGATAATTGGGTGGTGACAAACAACCAGACAGACAGAAAGGAACGGCGCTAGATTATTTGGTAGTGGGGGGAGGGGGGTGTGAGGATGTAGGGGGTGCATAAATGGAGAAAATTGTGAGGAGAAAAATGGGACAGAGCCTGAGGAAGGAAAAACAGCGTAAAGACAAAGTAAAGAATGCATCAGAGATCTCTTTATTAAATGAAGAGTCCATTTTCTCTCATTGTGACCCTCGTCTTATAGTACAGGACACACACACACACACACACACACACACACACACACACACACACACACACACACACACACACACACACACACACACACACACACACACACACACACACACACACTCAGACTGATGTTCCATTAGCAGGAGACCTAGCTGAAAATCTCATAAGAGCAACTGGAAGATCTCTCATATCCTCTCACCCAGTTCCCCTATCCCCCTCATTCCGATCTGATCTCTCCACATTTCCAGAAGATTGGATCTCTTACAGGACCGTGTAGGAGCCTCTTTGATCGTATGAGATAGACGCCCAATCAACGCAGATTTCAATGAGTCTCATTTTCAAAAAATGCGGGTTTTAATTGAATAAGTTCTCTATAAAACCTCTTCAAGAAGTAGCTCCAGCTGATGTGGTATCGGGTATGAGACTAGGCCGTTTATTTGGACTGTAGTCTCGTTTGTGTGTGTCTCAAGTGGAATAACATTTGTGAAAAATGTCTGTTTAATTTCAGTGATTCTTCTGACTGTTGATGCATTTAAAATACGTTTAATCAAAGTCCTGCATTCTGCAGATCCACTAATATATGCAAGACAAAAAAAACAACAACTTAGGATGTGTTGCTTCTGTCACGCAGATGAACGTGTTAATGGAAAAACTGCGACTTGTGCCAAAATATATTACGCACTGCAAGATCATTTATGACTCTGATTAAAATTTTTGCTGAGTTAATGTGAAACCTCTGACAGTTTTGCAAAATGACAGCTGTCTGCTAGCATCAGTGAGGCCTTAGTCACCTACAATCAGACTAATGAATGAACGCGCTGTAATGATTCTCATTAAGGAGGCATATCCCAGGGCTCCATCAACACCCCACCATCAGACTAAATGTGTACCACTTAATTACATTTAGTTATTGGGATGCATTTGATTAGAATTCTTCAATGGTTTGTGTTTATTTAGTATATTTCAAATGGAAGAACTTTGGATTTAACACAATAGCCACATCTAATAGGTTGCGCAAACTTTCCCTTGAAAAGCACTTGTCATGATGTGACCTGCCAGCATGTCTGGTTTTCCTCCACATGCCAAAACACGACGTCAGCAATGCCCTTTTAAAAGGGAGAAGTCCGAGCAACACCATAAAATACAAGACAAAAAGTATAAAGAGGAATAGTGATGCTGGCTGGTATTTACACCTTTGTCATTTTGAATATTGGAATTTCAGTTCAGGCTTAAATGTAAAATATTGTGCGATACACAGCCTTGGCTCTAACTGTATAAATAGCCAACTAGAGCAAATTCAACATTATCTTCACAAAACACTTGAGCTTGATTAGCTAGCTTGGTCCGATAAAGGCACCGATATTTGAAAGTTGCTGATTAATACTGAAAAACATCCTTTTGTCCTCTTTATTACTTATCTCTGGATTTTTAAATCTTTAAATCTTACATTATTATCACAAAATTCATTTTGCTGCAATGCAATAGCGACTCAAATGGTTGTTGCCACATGTTGATCGCCCCCTGGTGGCTGAGTGGAATAGAGACTCTACGTCAACGTTCGTTATCCCCTTTGGGGTTAGCACACAGGTCAAACTGAAACTTCAACATCCGGTAATGTTTTCTTGTATTTCAGATGGCATCACAAAGATATATGTGATGCCGTATGTTGATTCTTTTCATTATTATTATTTGATGCCCTACTAATGTCATCATTTATTATCAAATTTTTTGATCCATTTTTACCAGGTAGAATGTGACGATGTGTTTTCCAACTTTAAATGTGTCAATGAGCTACAGGAATCAGAGGTCCTATTGAATTACAATGGCCTCTGGCCAGATCATCCTTCAGCACACAGAAAAGCATCACTGAGTAAATTGAAATATAAAATCCCTTTGTATTGTGGAGTGTACAAAGAAATAACAGGCTTTGCTCTATGCTGGAACAACACATTGTTATGAATTCACAGGAGGATGTCGTTTTAACAAACATAGCATTCTGACATTAGAACTTAATGAAGGCGTAATTGTTTCCCAGGGTCCACACGATGCGCAACATCTTTTATGCCTGTGTTCCAAAAGCCATAAATAATGCGGAGACACCGAAACACAGAGACGACAGAGTGGTGTTCTGTGCCTCGCTCTCACAAAAAGGTGTCTGCTCATCTCGTCCTGTGTGTGTTGTATTATGAATGTACCCCCCGCCGTGGAGCCACATCCCACAACTCAGCCTTCATCTCCAGCCTCGTCCCCCCACCCCCATTTGGGTTTTTTTTGTTTTTTTGTTAAAGAGGGCATCCACGCACCTTTGTTCTGGCTCTGAGGAGTGCGCTTGACTCTGCTCCTCTCCTCTCTCTGTATCTTGTCCTTATTATCTTCACGTACTTTTAAGGACAGAGTGAAGGCCTCCGTTTGTCACAGTTTGCTTTACTGGTTGCTCGTCGTATCTGCTTGATTTTTTTTTTTCCCTTTCTCCTGAGAACATTTTCTCTCTGTCTGCCAGATTTTTGTCACCATGCACAAAATCTATATATAGGCTATAAGAAGAATAATGATCTGCACTACTTCTTGCACATCCTGCACAAGTACAGGCCGTTGCATGTGTGTCATGGGTCAAGAATGCTGCATTTCTGTTCTTTTGTGTTCATCCTCACTTTTTTCTGAAATCTCTTACTTTACATTTCTATCTTTTCACTTGATTTTATATTTGAGCCTCCCCATCACTCAGCCTGAGTCATCAGCAGCTCTCATAGAGAAGAACAATGGTGTGAAGGATGTGAATGAACAGAATAATGGGAAGGACACGTGGGCATACCTCCTTGATTTATTCTGTCTATTATTTTCTGACCCTAGTACACCTGCATATGTTGCAAGCGTCGTAGTGGTGATGATGAGGCTGGACTCGTATGAACTGGAGCTGAAGATCGCCCACTCGTTCCGTTTTCACAGAGCAATTAACAATAATTACCCTGCTGGCTTTGCCAAATGGCCATTTGCTGTGCTACATTCAAACACCTACTTCGGGCCAGAACACACCAAAAACGCCACATCCTGTTCAGATCATACACCGAGTGACCCAAAACCACGTGGACACCATCTCCATGCACCTCTGCGGTGTGTTTTTGAGGACGGCGAAATCTGATTCAGGAAATGTAGTTTGCCTGAAAGATGAATGTGTTCAGTTTATGGGACACCAGGATGGTGCACGACGATTTTCAGAATTAACAAGACATTTTACAACTCTAGAAATTGGCAATTATTGTACCTGGTTACCACAAAGCAAACAGTCACATTAACAGTTCACATCATCATCACATCCTTCAGGAATACGCGCTTGCAAAAGGAAAATGCGCTTGCACCAGATGTTGTCGCACTGACAGAACAGTGTTTTTCTTCCACCACTCACCCCTTGATCTGAGATCAGCATTGCGAATTCTTAGTCATATGTGGAGAAAAACCTGACCCAGCCTGCACAGATGCCTGACCTCAACCTCACCGGGCCTTGGGGATGAATCGTAAGCTCGGTCTTATTACCAAACACCGTAGCTGCTCCTCAGTCGCACTCGTTTGGTACCTGAAGTGGAGCAAATCCTTTCAGCCACTTTGCAAAATCTTGTGAAACAGCTTCCCAGTAGAGCAGGGGTTTATGGCAGCAGAGGAGTACCCATAGTTGTGAAGTAAGATGTATTATTATTAAATGGATGTCTTTGCATCCATGTACAAGTTTCCCGTAAGCTTGCTTGCGCATAGCTGAAAGGTTAGGCTGTGGGCTCTTGCAAGGTGGTTATAGTAACTGCATCACGCTGCCAGCGTCTGTCATAGATGATTTCAAATATATGTGAGAGAAAAAGCTCCATCATTGTGATTCACTGTAGCACACCTTTGGATATTTACACCAGTAGCATTAACAAAAGTTTGATATTTCCAAGCTGAGGCAGCGCTGACACCAGACGCTCGCTGAAGATCGAAACCAGCCAGAGCCCTGCCGCTCTGCCGCTCGTACTCGACACCTAAAAATAACACATAAAAACATATATGCCCCTGCAAGTGAAGCGAAGCGCAATCATTGACATCTGCATGGATGCACACACACATTTGTGCGTCAGTAAAGTTTACATGAACTAGAGCTGGTGTATCTGCGGTAACATCAAGCGGTCACGGTGACCCCAGTTCATCCTGTCGTTTTCTCCAGGAGGACGAACATTGATCTTATTTCTAGCTGTTCTTTCTTTTTTTGTCTGCTCTTCTTGCATCCTAAAGTTCCATCGCCCACACCACAGACTGATATTAAGACACAGCATGGAAAATGTACAGACAGATCAGGCTTCATAAATTATCATTATCTTCTGTTACAGTCTGTGTGAAAGCTCCTCTCCTTCATTTTTGTCCTCATGTCCCCCTTCAATTCCATCCCTGTGTGACTGGACTTAAAAGGCCATCTTGAGGTATGACAACCATCATTCACTTCAGAGGGCTGAGAGTGTCAGGAAAGATCTGGAATGGAGGTAGATGAAAGCGGAAAATGCAGATGAGATAGAGCTGGAAGAGAGTACTTTTAAAAGATTTATAAAGGATTGACGGCTTCCGTGTCAGTCAAAAACGCAGAATGACACAGGAATGCTTTTTCTTCACATCGGCGCACGAGGAGCCGGATCTCAGAATCAGACTGGCAGATTCATCTGTGGAAACATTTTAATTGGCGCACTCTGAGACTCCTGTCTCTACAAATGGGATCCAAAAAAAAGGAAAATTAAACATAAAGCCCTCAAGTCCTGGATTGGTTATTGATTTCATTGAGTTATTTTGCAGCCTTGACTTGACAAGGCTGCAAACGCTTCAAATACTAGTGTGCTGAATTGATCCATCAAAACCAACAGTTTTTTGGAAGCTTGTTTGGGGGGAGGAGGGGGATACGGGGGAGGTAAAAAGGATATGAAATATCTGTTATTTGCTATTAGTGACACATTTACATGTCAGTAACACTCTCTTCATCCAGCTGGATTTCGTTGCACTGCCATTGGAAAATAACCTTGTGGACTCTGTAGTAGTTTTGCTGCCATGTATGTGTGTTGATCAGGATATTTTGTGTGTGCCGTGCATCAGTGATGCAGCAACTCACAATCCATATCACCTTTTAGGACCTGTTAGCTATTTTAGAACCTCAACACAAAAAATATAATGGACATGGATACTGAGCAGGGTTGAGCCAGCAACACGTAGTGGAAATATGGTGTAAGGCCGTTTTAAATATGGTCTCCAAACTTTTTTTGCACCACGGACCAGTTTAACGTCAGACAATGTTATCGCGGACTGGCCTTTAAGTTGTGGTAGATAAATACAACAAAGTGATAAAAATGAAATGACCAGAATAAAAGCTGTTTTTTGTTCTAAGCATAATAATAAACGTGAATCCAGTGTGGATCAACCTTATTACCAACATCCTCGTAACATTTTGACAATGTTTGTTTTTTGTTGGTTTTGGTAGCCTAGCGGTAATGTATTCTATGTTAGCGGCGGGAGCGGCCTCTTGAAGAAGGTCATCATGTCATGGTGTCAAAATTAAATATAGACATAGATATGGAGGAGATAATCCAATCGTTTTCCAAAAGAAAACAATGTCAGCATCAGATGATAAATATAAAGGAAATTATGTAAGTCATGTATTCTTTCTGTGACCTACGAACTGGTACCGATCCACGGCCCAGGGTTTGAGGAACACCAGTTTAAAGTAATGCAAATAGAGAATCCGTCAGTCTCAAGTGGTCAAGTATTCATAAAATCAGAATCAATAAACCTCTCTGCCCTAAATCCCACACACTGGACCTGACTTTGGTAATTGTTACGATCACATGTCAATGATGAACCCTAGTGTGTGTTTGTGTGCCCAAGAACGTCATCTCTGCCGTCCCTAATCCTTTTCAGATTGAAGCTAGTGGGGGTCATTGAGGCCTGCCGGCCTGTGAATCTCCTGAAGCCGTCTGATTGGTTCCCTTCTTCCCACATGTCTCAATGTAGAGATCTGATTGGTATGGAGGACTTAGGGGGGACCTAATCTTTTTCTGAATTGGGTTTGTGTTGGGGTGGGTTTTACTATCCTCCAAAGCCTTCGGTATCTTGTGGGAGGGTTGCTATGGAAATGGAGAGTTGTAGCGTAGGTGTGTTGTTGTGGCAACAGTGCGTCTAGGCGAGGCTGCCGCTCTCTGTGTTGAATGGAAGGCTGGAGTGAGAAAGGGTTGGCAGAACCAAGTTCATTAGGCAGCAGGAGCAGATTTTTATGATGATGACAATGATAGCTGCGTTATCTGTCATAGATCTGTGGAATACAACACAGCATTGTGTGCTGAAGACCACAGCGACTGATCAAACTCATTACCTCCTCCACTGATCCTCACATCTGTTCAGCTTTACTTCACTTACCAATATTCATTCATCATAATCACTAAATGAGCCACTTATAATATTGGGGAGTTATCATTGAGTAGTTGCAGCAATCATCACTAATGCTGGACTGGTACCAGTACATGTTAGACATTTCATCACACACCCAACAAACAAGATCTATCAAGCAGGATCGTTTTATCGCTGCCAGTCACAGCCGTTTGCATTCCGGGCTACGAGGCTATTTATCCAGTACTTTGGGTAATGCAGAATGCAGGGGATGTGGGGATGTATTTCAGTCAGACTTTCACATTATTTTTCAGATTGTTTGACATTTTCTCGGTTAACAGGCAATTGTTTTCGCTATATTCCGCGTATATTGTCTCACCAGAGTGTCGCCACGTCTGACCCACCTGATTAATCCCTCTTTTTGCTGCCACTTCTGTGCAATCATTGTTTTCTTTCATGGTGAATCTTGTTAAACGTCAGGGACCAAATGTCAAGCCTCCTTCCACTTCTTTCTCTCTTTTTTTTCTATTATCTCTGCCTTTTGTTTCCCATGTTTGTTTCATTTCATTAACTGTCTTTTTCCTCTATTTTCCCAGAACCTCATCATTTCACTCATTTTCTCATACACAGACAAATGACACACACGCGGCATTAACTGTAGATACTGTGTGTGTGTGTGTGTGTGTGTGTGTGTGTGTGTGTGTGCGTGCGTGCGCACATTGCAATGCATAAACGAGCAGTCAAAACTTTGGATTCTTTTTCGCAAAATATGTTGAGACACTTGTCTGGAACTGTACATCCAATCATTCCTGGAATGCTACGTCTCCTTGAACAAAACCGTGTCTACGAAAGCAACTTATTCTAACAGTTCTGAATATTCATAATAAATGTGTGTTTACAGGCTGGAGTCTCTGCTGTAGTTTGGTAGTAATTACCTCAACATTTTATCATCTGCCAACAATTTCTGCTGATGGAGCACTGAGCAGGCATTTTGTAAATTGTATACTACTTCACATAACTCAATGTGGCTTACATAAATGTCCGCCATTGGCTTCATTCTCTTGGTAAAACTAGTTCTGCTGCGTCATTGTCGCAAAGGCAGGACTGAGGTGCTGATCACATCTCTCCAAATAAATCAAATGTAATAACTGTGTTATTACTGTGTGGATAGACAGATGACACAGTTATTAGCATCGTCATCTCAACCAGAGGAGGCTCAGGTTCTGGATCCAAAGCTGGGCCCTCCCTGTCTGGAGTTATGTTCTCCATGTGTCGCTAAGGGTTCCCTTTGGCGTTCTATCCTCCTACGACAGTCCAGTATGGGCGACTTGATGACACTGAATTTCCTGTAGGTGTGAATTTGTGTGTGGATGGTTGTGCGTGAGTCAGCTGGCAGCCTGTCCAGGATGTACTCAGCCTCCAGGATGAGCAGTTCTAAGAAACTGTCTAATATTAATCTCGACAGTGAATCTGAATAGACGTACAGTATCCTGCAACTAGCTTCAACATTAAGCCAGAATATTATGATGAATATGCTAACATGACTGTGAAAGTGATCATGGGAATTGGCTTTAATTAGAAAATATAGGACAACAAACTGTCATCCTTTATTCGCTCGTCCAACCGGTGCGTCAAGTTAGAGTTTGACCTCCTGTACAGACGCAGCACCAAGAAATGGACCGGTCTGTATTTTACTGCAGTGTGTGGCGTGTTCGACCTTGGCTTGTTTTAGCAAACAATCGATAAGCATGCCATGATTTTATTTATGAAATTCCATTCATTCCTTTCCTGCTTTTCCTGTTTTTCTTTTCTTTATTTGGGACTATTGGGAATTTTAAATCCTTATCAAAGGTGATCAGGCACACCTAAAGGTCCTCTCAGCGCATAATGATGCTGATGGTGTTTCAATGAATAATTGGTATTATTTAATACCGGCATTCAACGCTTGGAAACCATATCTGTGTCTTCTTCTCATTACGGATTGACCCCCACCACCCTAAAGGTCTGATCCCAGAAGCGCTCCTGTTAGGGACCTGCCTTCAACCTTTGGACCAATTAGAGCAGTGGGTCAGAGCTCCATAAGAGGAGCGACCATGTTGCTTCCTCTATCTCTTTCTCCTCATCTCTGTTCATTATAAAGAGCTGCTGATCTGTGCAGCAGGTAAGACCAGCTAAAATTCTATTTCAGTGAATCAGAAGAGATGATCACGAGGTTTGATAAGAGGTTTTAGGCTTTTGTCTGCTGGTGCTTGAGAACATAACCAGAAATGAATGTTCTATTTTTTTTAGTTCTTGTGAATGCTGTCCTTCCTCTTCTTTTACTCCAGCTTCCATGACCTCTACTCCTGTTTTACTGTTGAGTAAAACGCAGAAACTAATAAATCATGCAATGTTTGCAATGGGAATATTACATTAGGGGTCCTTAATAATTTGTAGGTATTATTAAGTGTAGAGATACAGTGCGCCCTCGCGCATATCGTGACTTCACCTCATTGCGGATTTTTGTAAGGAAGTCACGTGATACCGTACGCGCATTCTATTGGCTGCCGGCATCAGGAAATACGCTATGTTCTATGAGTCTTGGACTTACGTGAGACACAAAAGCTTTAAACAGTCTATAAGATTGTGGGAAAAGGTAACACAGACAGAAAGTGGTTCAATATCAGTTTGGGGAGGGTTCATAAACGTTTAAATTACCGAGAATCATAAGATAGTTTGTCGCTATATCGCGGAATTCGTTATTCGCGTGTTGTTCCTGGAACGCATTAACCACGAGGAACGAGGGCACACGCTAACGCAAAATCATTCAAATTGGTTTATATTTTCTGTGAAATCTAAGAGGTCCTATCTGGACAAGAATCTTGGGTCCACCTTTGAGAAAAATCACATTTTTGTTAATGAATTACATGCTATTGATGATAATTATTTCAGATGCTAGAAGAAGGTTTCAATGATCAGTGAAATAGGTGGTGTTAAATTGGCATGTGTGCACCATTCCCACGGTGTAATATTACAACAATGGACTGCTGACAATGACAGAGGTGTGTGCTCCGAGTGCTTTCTAGTCGTCGATCTGCCTTTCAGTCCAGAACAATGACTAGACTTGGACTAAGCTTCGCCAGCCTCCCCGTTCTGGTACCCCTGCATCTTGTTTAGTCAGACCAGGTGATTACAGGAGAAGAACATACCTGGAACACACTAATAGTAGTCTTTATAATAAAAATCTCTTAGAAGCCTGAATAGCCAAACACAGTGACAAAGCGTTAACACACACACACACACACACGTCTCCAGGATTTTAGTCTCCAGATCATAAAAGTGACAGATCTATTTCATATTGTCTTTTATAGTCTCAATTTCTTGCATGGTGTATTCATAAATGTGTTTGAGTGTGTTGGCTGCACCATTTACATGCTTGCAACTCTCTGAGTGCTGAAGTCATGAAATAAATGGCATCCATGTAGCCGCGCTCATCAAAAGAGCGCTGAAGGGACTAATGGTTTGATTTGTAGACTGTTTTCATCAGTTTTTTGTTTTTTTTTAAATTATCATAAATGCACTTCTTTTATGGGATAATTACATCCACTACTTTTTTCTTATCAGTCTATTTTCTGTCTGTGGTGCACCTCCCTGATGAGTATCCAAAAATACTCCTTTTAAAAGCCATCTATACATGTTTGTTTCCATTGAAGTGTTTAGTGTTTTTTGCTGAATGATCACATCTTGATGTCTGTGTTGTGTCCTTGCACTCGAGTGCCCCCCCCTCCCTCTCATCTCCGCTAGTCTCAACCATCTGGCTTGAAGTCCTTCCTGTGTTCACGGTTGCACCGTAGACGGAAAGAAAATGAATTAATGATAGCAATTTTTAGTTACTGTTTGTGTATTTAGTTTGTGATCAAAACAGGGTCGGAGCGCAGCCGTGATATATATGTGTGTGTGTGTGTGTGTGGGGGTGTGTGTGTATGTGTGGTACGGAGCTGTTTGCTTCAGTCTGAAAGAAGCGCCGGGAGAGGTTTGTGGGTTTGGGAGGTAACTGGCTGAGATTGAGAAAATGCCACCGAGGCATGGTGACATGTGAAAGTCATGGAGGGAGGAGGAGATGGAGGGCAGTCACCTGCATTAACCCCTTCTCTTCCCACTGGGGACTAAATCAGATTTGGATCCATTTTCTGCAGAGCCTGTTTGTTTCACCACAGTAGTCAGCATAAACAAAAAGAGTCTGCTTTACCGTGCAAAGTCCTCCATATTTAACAGTAAACAGGGTGCAGTTGTTTCCGAAAAAAAAGTAATAATTTTGGATATTATTCTGCAACGAGTCCTCCTAGACTGGCCTTAAACAGCCTCCTCGTACTGGAGTTCTAATTCTCTCTCCTCTCCTTGTGTTTTTATTCCTGCAGTCATCGCCGACTCGTTGACGGTCACGGCTCCGGCCCAGACTCTGTCCAAGGTGGAGGGCGACACGCTGCAGCTGACCTGCGAGGTGTCCCGGACCACCGTGCAGCACACTCACCTGTCGGTGGGCTGGTACCTGCGCTCTCCTGAGGACGCATCCGCCTCGCCCCAGGAACTGGTCACCCTGTCCAGGGACTTCGTCCTGCGCTCCGGGGGGCCGTACAGGCAGAGGATGGCAGCGGGGGACCTGAGGCTGGATAAAACCAGCGCGACGGCCTACAGGCTGACCATCCACAAGCTGCAGCCGGTGGACCAGGGGCTGCTGTACTGCCAGGCTGCTGAATGGATTCAGGACGCTGACGGCAGCTGGTTCGCTATGACCCGCAAGCAGAGCGACAAGACCCAGCTCCGCATTCAGCCTACTGGTGAGTGAGGACGGGGGGGTTAGGGTTGGGAGGGGGGTGATGCGGGGTGAGTAAAAATGCAAGTTGAGGTGCACAAGAATGTGCTCCAGCTTTCTGGAATTGCTGATCAGTATCTCAGACTAGGCTCATTACTCACTAAAAAGGGCTCCACCAGACTTCCATGTTTTGTACTGGTGTCTATTTGATGGCCAACATTACAAACACAATCAAGAATGGTTTAATCAAACACACTGGGTGTTTAAGGATTCCATGTTTTGTTTTTCTTACCCAAGAAACTAGTGGCCCCCGAGATCAGAAGCCAAAAATGTTTCCTGTGCTCGTCTAGTTTGTGCATTAGCAGGAGAAGCCGTGCTGCTTTAGTGTGGCTGCCAACTCAAAGGAGGACGGTTGTCTAATCCAAGGGAGGAAGGGAGATTCCAACTGGGGAAAGAAGGAGACAAGGGGGTGTGGAAGTAGAAAAAAAAGGCTTCTTGACTGAAGTGTGTGAGAAACAAAGAGCGCATTGGGACGGTTGATAGAGCAGTCGGCCTCGTATGATAATGATCGAACAAGCTGTCAAAGGTGATGGAGCAGACACAAAGACCGCTTCACTGCTCCTCGCATGTACGTCTAACCCTTCCATCCGACCCCAGCCCGTCACACGCTGAGCCGCGTCCCCACATCTATGAAGAAACTCTTTGTACGCGTCCTAAAAATTTTACCACAGAAACGGTCAATGAGCTGCTTTGACATGAGATCATTTTTTCAGGCAGACAAAGCGGTGAGTGTGTCAGGTCAGTAAATGGTTTCAAAGTGGAGTTGATTCACCATTTCCCCATTACGAATCAGATCTGATCTGACCAAATACAGCTTGATAGCGCCCCGGATAGCGCTCTGTGGAAGAGGAGGATGTGAAGCGGCCTTGTCAGGCGAGCTGGTGCTACTTCAGAGACGAGACAATAGATGGAGAGAGCGCCCCTCCTCACAGTCTCCTCTTCTGTCATTTATAACGGATGGAGGTGTTGTTTCGTGACAAGTAGAATACAAGAGAGTTGTTCATGGCCCTTGGAAGGAAGTTCTATACTTCAGCATAAATGTGCATTAAATTTGATGTCTTATGTATGTGTTTAACTCACAGCGAGCACACCATTTGTATACCATCAGGATGACTCCTGCAGACAATGTTGCATCTGCTCAGGTTCACATTTGACAGAGATTTTTCAGAAAGGAGCAGCTCCATCCTCCATTAGGACGCTTATTATAAAAGATGGAGTGGATCTCAAGATAGACCCCATCATAAGCTAATCACAGCTCCAGAAACACACACACACACACACGCACACACACACACACATACACACAGAGAGGCGATGGACAGAATCCTAATGTAGCTTTCACTCTCGCTTTTTATCATTTCTCTCTTTCTGTCACTTTGTCACTCGTCCTCCTTGCTCTCACATCACCCCGGTTCTTTCCAGTTACTTCCCATTAATGTTTTTTTTTTTCTTCACCTCCTTTCAACCCCCTGCTACTCTCATATAACACTCTTTTATTTCTTAATTAACTCTAAACATGACCACATACCCGATTTGTGAGATTGTTTTTATTTACCCAGAATTCTGTTTCCTTACATCGCGTCTCTTCTGGAGCTTCATGCTGATTTGTGGAAATCCGTTTCTTCCGCTCCTTCACTATTAATCACATTCAAATGTATCACAGGAACCTAATGTTGATAAATCAGCATTTAGACTGCAACATGTTGCATGTCGAACGTCACGTACCAGACCGCTTACCTTTAACTTAGCAAAGTTCTGTGGAAATGAGTTTCAATATTTTTATTTTAAATGCCCTTCAATGGAGAAAAAACAGGTTTCTTTTGAATTATTTAATTTTTAAAATTTCTTATCCAGATTTCCTAAATTTTATTGGTAATTTTTCCTAGTCCTGACCGATCCTTCATCTCCATTTATTTTTCTTCTTCCAGTTTTTGCATAATTCTGCTAACTAACCAACCACTGGATACGAGTAAAAAACATAACCAGAGGTAAAGAGACACACGATCTAAAATGCAAAGATGTTGGTTTCATGGAGTAAACTCCACCATCACTCGTCCAAACACATGGAGCTCCAAACTGACTGCAAGCTTTGAACTTTTCCGTATGAGTGGGTTTCCCAGGAAGTCTGTTTAGAGTCTTTGTAATGACGGCTTGGGGCGACCACCTCTCGGCGAGGCACAGCGCTCGTCTTTGATACATACCACGCTCATCATCTGGAAATAAATACAACAAATAAAACAGTAAAAACAGCTGGATGCATACATGCAAACACAGCTGCACATGCACAGATTACATGTTTAATGTGGCTAGCGCTAGCAGTGTGTACCCTGTCTGTTGTGGCTCAGACTGTGCAGGAGGCGGAGGAGGACCGACTCCGATTCAGACTGCAGAAGAGAATTTTAATTAGATGTTTGTTTTGTTTTTTTTTTATTGCAGAGGTGAAACCTGGAGGGGGGGGGGTCCTTTTTTGAAAGATCAGCATTTGACTGAAATGATGCACTACGTGACCTCGAGCTATTTTTTTCTTTCCTTCACTTTTCTTTTGGGCTCTAATTGATACAATTTTATTGCTCCACTCTTCCTTATCTACCTCAAACACCATCTGTATCCACTCTCCTGTCTTCTCTCTTTTGTTTTAACATTCAGGCTCAGCATCCCATAATGTGGACATAACCAAAACATAGCAGCGTACGTACAGTATATACGTGAAGAAAAGGTTTAGAGATCATGTAATAAAATGTCTCTTTCTCCAAGAAGACTGAGCTCAGATGCAGATTTAAATAAAACCCAGTGGTATGAACTTTGACCTGTGACTTTAACCATTATTTTTCCCTTTTTTGCTCAGATCGGGACTTCAGCATCCAGGTGAGCACGGAGCGACGGTCCTTCACGGCCGGTGAGTCGCTGGAGCTTCGCTGCACCATCGAGGCCCAGAATGTGCCGGAGCGTTTTTTCTCGGTGTCGTGGGTCTTCAGCAGCTCACCGGTGGCCGTGGTGGGCCCTAGTGCTGTGCCTCTCCTGGGCCCCGATTACGTCGCTCGCGAGGCAGCCGGTCAGATGACCGTACGTAAGGAGAGCCCCAACGTCCACCTGCTCAAGCTGCAGCACCTCCATCCCGAGGACGCTGGGAAATACATCTGCCGCGTGACGGAGCGGGAGAAAACGCCCACCGGAGACTTCATCGATCGCAGCAAGAGGTCGCGCAACGTCCAGATCACCGTCCAGTCGCTCAGTGAGTAATAATCTGATCAGGAGGCTGCTGGCTCACTCGTCCTTGGTTGTCAATTACCGAACGATTGATGAGCTTTTCATAATAGCAGTTTTATCTTCATACAGGCAGTATTG
The DNA here is from genome assembly GCF_040054535.1 of Antennarius striatus. Classification (NCBI taxonomy): domain Eukaryota; kingdom Metazoa; phylum Chordata; class Actinopteri; order Lophiiformes; family Antennariidae; genus Antennarius; species Antennarius striatus. Next base: position 15,393,461 of record NC_090787.1, read on the forward strand.
GATATCATGCAGGGCTCCACTCCAGCTTCTTTCTACCTTTCCTCCTTTCCTCCATCTCCCTCCGTCTCTCTTCGAGACGTCCTATTAAAGATCGCTGCGCAGCATCTATTGTTTACTTTGAATAAGAGGAGAAAGGTTATTTCCACCCTTATTCCTGATGCGTTTTCTATTTGAGTGGATTGCAAAGGATCGGTAATGCAGCATTATGGTCCTGCCCTTTTTCTTGGCTTAGCTGGGGAGGGAGGGTAATACTATACGATACTATAGCGGGATAATGGAGAGCATAAGAGACCAGACTCAGGACGGCTGAGCTAACAGCCATGAAATTAAAGAACTGATAAAGAAAAGAAGCAGGGAAAGGCCCCTGACTCTCAGTGGCCCTCTAAGTGGTCCCTTAGGTTAAATGAATGGGTTCTGCTGGGGGGATGGACTCCCTTCAGGTGGGTTAAGCAGGGCTGTCCGGTAGGGTGGTGTCAGGTTTACAGATGAGCAATGTGTATTTCAGTCAAACTTTTAAAATTCTTGTCGAAATCCTCATCAGTCACTGATTTTTCTCTTCATCTTGGCGATCATTTGTTCATCACTACTCCCCTGTACCTCTATTTCCAAAAGGAGGAGTGTGTAGAGGCAGCAGCTTCCAGCATTATGAAGCATAAAACCCACAGAGCAATATCTCCTCTCCGCTGACGTTACCTTATCCTGACCGCGCTGCACCCCGCGCTAAATAAGCCCCAAACAAAGGTTTCCAGCCTGAAGCGGTCTCCAGGGAGCATCTCTGTAAGGGAGGTTTTGTTTTTCTAACAAAAGACCTTAATGCCCATAAATAATTTTTATAGGGTTTACACAGGATAATGGCCACGGATATTGGAGGAGAACGCACATGAAACACAGCGGTTATGGTCAGGTGGACACGTTCTTCATTAACAAACTGGCCTCATATGCCCGCTGTGTCTAACTTGCAAATAAACACAACGTTTCAGACGTGCTTCATCACTATAATTGGGGGATTTTGGTGGGAGTTGCTAATAGGGGTTAAAGTCGATCAGTCCGAGGCAAGCATAGGTGACAGCAAAGGAAAACTAAAGCTAAACACGTCTGACAAATCAAAGGTGATGGATGAGTTTAGCGTTCCAGTGACGAAAGGAGACAAAGATATACAGCAAAATGAATTCCTGTCAGGCAGACAGAAAGGACAAGTACACAGGTAGGAAGAAGAGGGCTGAGGTAATGGAGATAAAATGCATTCTGGATCTGAAATAATGAAGAAGGAGGAGCTGCTGGACAAAATGAAGAAGAGGCTCAATCAAAAGGGTGAAGGAAAGTTATCCAGGAAATAAATGCGTTTATGGGAAGGAGGGTGAGATCAGCTCCTGTTAGATTACTGTCAATTAGTGGATACATGAGACGTTCTTAGAATTAATCTGTATTATTTAATCTAATTGACTTTTTGTCACACATATTAAATATTCAACTTTTAGAATGCAAATTTTTCAGTGCAAATAAAATGCATATTGCATATTTAACATTACAGTGGGTCATC